>NC_069504.1:1011399025-1011579025 GCF_027579735.1 Bombina bombina | reverse complement strand
TAAAGTAATACCCTTGAGCCACAGTAAACTGTCACTGATTCAAATAGCAGTGCTAGTCCCACGACCCAGCAGCAATTTCTCCTCGGCACCAGCAGTATACTATGGCTTTCAAGCGCTAACTTTGCAGGAGTTAAACAAGTAGATTTACAGGCTCAATAGTGATAAAATGACATGCTCTAACAAATGAGAGCAGATGAATTCAACAACATTAAACTGTTCTTGGATCTGTAAAGTTCTGATTGTAACCAGTTATTTTGAGTGTGGATCTTTTACATTGTAGTGTTTAATTGCTGAATCTCTTGACACTCTACAAAAAAATATTATAATATAAAATTAGTCATTTACACTTTATTTAGCCTCCACTTTTAGACAGGATATTTGGCAAAACACAAACCAAAAGACTGTTGTTTCTTCCTTTTTTTGCAAATATGTCATATCATCTAATAGAGGGCAATTCCATGACACACCTTTTTTTTTTTTCCTACAAAAAATAAAATCATTTATTTGTATTCACTAAATAAGGTATTTTTGTGCTGCAGCCTATAAACTCATATAATTATGTTTTTCAATCTGCTACCTTGTCTTAAAGGGATAATAAACAGTCTGCTAAGTATATTGAACATTGAAGTAGAGTACATTGGGAGTTGAATAAAATCTCAAGTAAACCCGGTGGATGCCTGTATACATACCCACCTGGCTGTCTTATGTTGTCAGGTGGTGGTGGTATTATTTTTTTTTATATATATACTTTATTTGTCATTATCCAAAAATTACAGGGAAAAGCATAACATTGGTTATTACATTTCATCGGCTGCAATGCAGGTTGCTGTAACAATGTCTGTTTTCATCAACAAGATTTAGAGGGCGATTTATCAAGCTAATGCGGACAGAAGCGCATATACACGCCCCTGTCCTCTGCAGCTCGCCTCTGGAGGGCTGGATTCCCCTGGAGGAATTCAGCATTGCACACGTGCACTATTTTGCACTTGTGTGCAATCCCACCCCCTGCCCGCGCACAGCCAATCACGCGTGGGAAGGAGTTGTCAATCTCCCTGGTCTGACAAGACCGGGGAGATTGAATTTCGCCACCTTAGAGGTGGCGAATAGGTTAGGAAAGCAGTGGTCTGATGACCACTGCTTGTTAAATACAGCGTGCAGGTTCTCTTCTGAGAACCTGCAGCCGTAGTGGGTTGAAAGGCTTGCGGAGCCTTTGATGAATTGACTATAAAGTCTTCAATTTGGACAATGCTTTAACAAGTCTAACAAGATTATTAGAGATAGATGAGAGTAGTAAAGAGAGAAGAATAGGATAAAGGTAGGAGAAAATGAGAATAAAAGAGGTAGTGCCATACTCGTGCCTCTCCCAGGGACTAGAGTCCTCCTCATATAAGGGCAGGTGTTATTATTTATTTTTATTTAACGTCTGTGTGTGATACAGCCAATCAGTACTATTCACTCTATAGGACATAGGCAGGATTCTTTTGCGTCTCTGCTTCAGCTGTTCTGTTTTCTGTTTGAGGAACTTGTGAGGGCAAAGTTAAAGGTTGAGTAAAGTCAGCAATAAACTTTCTTAGTTTAGACGGAACATGCAGTTTTAAACTTTTAAATTTACTTCTATTACATTTTGCTTTGTTCTGTTGGTATACATTGTTGAAGAGTAAACTTAGGCTAATAGGAGCTTGCAAATATATTTAGCATTCTATAGAAGTAGTATTAGCAGCTATGTATAACATTGCTATAAAATTTGTTGCACACACTGCTCCCAGATGGCTAAAGATACATGCACGCTCCTGAGCTTGCCTAGGCTTACTTTCTCCAACATTGGTGTGTCCGGTCCACGGCGTCATCCATTACTTGTGGGAATATTCTCTTCCCCAACAGGAAATGGCAAAGAGCACAGCAAAAGCTGTCCATATAGCCCCTCCTCAGGCTTCGCCCCCCAGTCATTCTCTTTGCCGCTCTGAACAATTAGCATCTCCACGGAGATGGTGAAGAGTATGTGGTGTTTAGTTGTAGTTTTTTATTCTTCTATCAAGAGTTTGTTATTTTAAAATAGTACTGGTATGTACTATTTACTCTGAAACAGAAAGAGATGAAGAGTTCTGTTTAAAAGAGTATGATTTTAGCAGCAGTAACTAAAATCAATTGCTGTTCCCACGCAGGACTGTTGAGCTGAGAGAACTTCAGTTGGGGGGAACAGTTTGCAGACTTTTCTGCTCAAGGTATGACTAGCCATTTTTCTAACAAGACTGTGTAATGCTGGAAGGCTGATTTTCGCTCATGGGGATCGGTAAGCCATTTTCTTAGACTCAGAAAGAATAAAGGGCTTATTATGGGCTATTAACTGGTGGACACTCTTAAGGGCTAAATCGATTGTTTATTTAAGTTTTTTAAAGTTTGAAGTAGTTTTCACACTTTTATTGTTTGGGGAACGTTTTTTATCGCCAGGCACTAGTTAAGTCACCTTTCCAGTCAGGAAGGGCCTTTCACTGTAGTAGGCAGAGCCTCATTTTCGCGCCATTATTGCGCAGTTTCTTTTGAGTGCAGTACATGCAGCTGCATGTGTGAGGGTCTGGTATCAACTGAAAACGTTCCTAGAAGGCTTATATTGGTATCGTATACCCCCCTGGGATAGGTGAAGTCACAACAAAGGCTGTGGCTGGGACTGTAGTGGGGTTAAAATTGCAAACGGCACATTTTAAGGGTTAACAGCTTGAAAATTGGGGTGCGATATTTTGAATGCATTAAGACACTGTGGTGAAAATTTGGTAAAGATTGGATAATTCCTTCATAGTTTTTCACATATTCAGTAATAAAGTGTGCCCTGTTTAACATTTAAAGAGACAGTAACGGTTTTGTTTTAAAACGGTTTTTGTGCTTTATTAACCAGTTTAAGCCTGTTTAACATGTCTGTACCTTCAGATAGATCATGTTCTGTATGTATGGAAGCCAATGTGGTTCCCCCTTCAAATATATGTGATAATTGTGCCATGGCGTCCAAACACAGTAAGGACAGTACTGTCACAAATAGTAAGGTTGCCCAGGATGATTCCTCAGATGAAGGAAGTAGGGATAGTTCTACATCCTCTCCTTCTGTGTCTATACCAGTTATGCCCGCGCAGGCGACCCCTAGTACTTCTAGCGCGCCAATGCTTGTTACTATGCAACAATTGACCACAGTAATGGATAACTCCATAGCTAATATTTTATCCAAAATGCCAGCATTTCAGAGAGAGCGCGATTGCTCAGTTTTAAACACTGTAGAGCAGGAGGGCGCTGATGATAATTTTTCTGTCATACCCTCACACCAGTCTGAAGTGGCAGTGAGGGAGGGTTTGTCAGATGGCGAAATTTCTGATACAGGAAGAATTTCTCAGCAGGCAGAACCTGATGTTGTGACATTTAAATTAGAGCATCTCCGCGCATTACTTAAGGAGGTGCTATCTACTCTGGATGATTGTGACAATCTGGTCATCCCAGAAAAATTGTGCAAGATGGACAAGTTCCTAGAGGTCCCGGTGCACCCTGATGCCTTTCCGATACCTAAAAGGGTGGCGGACATAGTGAATAAGGAGTGGGAGAAGCCAGGCATACCTTTTGTCCCTCCTCCTATATTTAAGAAATTGTTCCCTATGGTCGACCCCAGGAAGGACACATGGCAAACAGTCCCTAAGGTCGAGGGGGCGGTTTCTACACTAGCCAAACGCACGACCATTCCCATTGAGGACAATTGTGCTTTCAAAGATCCTATGGATAAAAAATTGGAGGGTTTGCTTAAAAAGATTTTTGTACAGCAAGGTTACCTCCTTCAACCTATTTCGTGCATTATTCCTGTCACTACAGCAGCGTGGTTCTGGTTCGAGGAACTGGAAAAGTCGCTCAGTGGGGAGACTCCGTATGAAGAGGTCATAGACAGAATTCACGCACTTAAGTTAGGTAATTCCTTTATTTTAGACGCCGCTTTGCAGTTAGCGAGATTAGCGGCGAAAAATTCAGGGTTTGCAATTGTGGCGCGCAGAGCGCTCTGGCTAAAGTCTTGGTCGGCGGATGTATCTTCCAAGACAAAATTGCTTAATATCCCTTTCAAAGGTAAGACTCTTTTTGGGCCAGAATTGAAAGAAATTATTTCAGACATCACTGGGGGAAAGGGCCATGCCCTCCCACAAGATAGGCCTTTCAAGGCTAAGAATAAGTCCAATTTTCGTTCCTTTCGCAACTTCAGGAACGGACCAGCTTCCAACTCTGCAGCCTCTAGACAAGAGGGTAACGCTTCCCAGACTAAACCAGCTTGGAAACCAATGCAAGGGTAAACAGGCCAAGAAGCCTGCTGCTGCTACCAAAACAGCATGAAGGGGTAGCCCCCGATCCGGGACCGGATCTAGTAGGGGGCAGACTCTCTCTCTTTGCTCAGGCTTGGGCAAGAGATGTTCAGGATCCCTGGGCACTAGAAATAGTCTCTCAGGGTTATCTTCTAGAATTCAAGGAACTACCCCCAAGGGGAAGGTTCCACATGTCTCACTTATCTTCAAACCAAATAAAGAGACAGGCATTCTTGCATTGTGTAGAAGACCTGTTAAAGATGGGAGTGATACACCCAGTTCCAACTGTAGAACAAGGTCAGGGGTTTTACTCAAATCTGTTTGTAGTTCCCAAAAAAGAGGGAACTTTCAGACCTATTCTGGATTTAAAAATTCTAAACAAATTTCTCAGAGTTCCATCGTTCAAAATGGAAACCATTCAAACAATTTTTCCTACAATCCAGGAGGGTCAATATATGACTACCATGGATTTAAAGGATGCGTATCTACATATTCCAATCCACAAAGATCATCATCAGTTCCTAAGGTTCGCCTTTCTGGACAAACATTATCAGTTCGTGGCTCTCCCATTCGGACTAGCCACTGCTCCCAGAATTTTCACAAAGGTGCTCGGGTCCCATTTAGCGGTTCTAAGACCAAGGGGCATTGCAGTGGCACCTTATCTGTACGACATTCTAATTCAAGCGTCGTCTCTTTCCAAGGCAAAGGCTCATACAGACATTGTTCTAGCCTTTCTCAGATCTCACGGGTGGAAGGTGAACGTAGAAAAGAGTTCCCTGTCTCCGTCGACAAGAGTTCCCTTCTTGGGAACAATAATAGATTCTTTAGAAATGAAGATCTTCTTGACAGAGGTCAGAAAGTCAAAGCTTCTAAACGCTTGTCAAGTTCTTCACTCTATTCTGCATCCTTCCATAGCTCAGTGCATGGAAGTAGTAGGGTTGATGGTTGCAGCAATGGACATAGTTCCTTTTGCTCAAATTCATCTAAGACCATTACAACTGTGCATGCTCAAGCAGTGGAATGGGGACTATACAGACTTGTCTCCAAAGATTCAAGTAGACCAGATGACCAGAGACTAACTCCGTTGGTGGTTGTCCCAGGATCACCTGTCTCAGGGAATGAGTTTCCGCAGACCAAAGTGGGTCATTGTCATGACCGACGCCAGTCTATTAGGCTGGGGCGCGGTCTGGGACTCCCTGAAAGCTCAGGGTTTATGGTCTCGGGAAGAGTCTCTTCTTCCGATCAACATCCTGGAACTGAGAGAGATATTCAATGCTCTCCGGGCTTGGCCTCAACTAGCGAAGGCCGGATTCATAAAATTCCAGTTAGACAACATGACTGTAGCTTACATCAACCATCAGGGGGAACAAGGAGTTCCTTGGCAATGAGAGAGGTATCCAAAATCATCAAATGGGCGGAGGATCACTCCTGCCACCTATCTGCAATCCACATCCCAGGAGTAGACAACTGGGAGGCGGATTATCTGAGTCATCAGACTTTCTATCCGGGGGAGTGGGGACTCCACCCGGAGGTGTTTGCCCAGTTGACTCAATTATGGGGCATTCCAGACATGGATCTGATGGCGTCCCGTCAGAACTTCAAAGTTCCTTGCTACGGGTCCAGATCCAGGGATCCCAAGGCGACTCTAGTGGATGCATTAGTGGCGCCTTGGTCGTTCAACCTAGCTTATGCGTTTCCACCGTTCCCTCTCCTTCCCAGGCTCGTAGCCAGGATCAAACAGGAGAAGGCCTCAGTGATTCTGATAGCTCCTGCGTGGCCGTGCAGGACTTGGTATGCAGACCTGGTGAATATGTCATCTGCTCCACCATGGAAGCTACCTTTGAGACAGGATCTTCTAGTACAAGGTCCATTCGAACATCCAAATCTAGTTTCTCTGCAGCTGACTGCTTGGAAATTGAACGTTTGATTTTATCCAAGCGTGGGTTTTCAGATTCAGTGATAGATACTCTGGTCCAAGCCAGAAAACCTGTGACTAGAAAGATTTACCAAAAAATATGGAAAATATATATCTGTTGGTGTGAATCCAAGGGATTCTCCTGGAGTAAGATTAAAATTCCTAAGATCCTCTCCTTTCTCCAAGAAGGTTTGGATAAGGGATTGTCAGCGAGTTCTTTAAAAGGACAGATTTCTGCTTTATCTGTCTTGTTACACAAACGACTGGCAGCTGTGCCAGATGTACAAGCTTTTGTACAGGCTTTGGTCAGAATCAAGCCTGTTTACAGACCCATGACTCCTCCTTGGAGTCTAAATTTAGTTCTTTCAGTTCTTCAAGGGGTTCCGTTTGAACCTTTACATTCCATAGATATCAAGTTACTATCTTGGAAAGTTCTGTTTTTGGTTGCTATTTCTTCTGCTAGAAGAGTTTCTGAATTATCTGCTTTGCAGTGTGATCCACCCTATCTGGTGTTCCATTCAGATAAGGTTGTTTTGCGTACCAAGCCTGGTTTTCTTCCAAAAGTTGTTTCCAACAAGAATATTAACCAGGAAATAGTTGTTCCTTCTTTGTGTCCGAATCCAGTTTCAAAGAAGGAACGTTTGTTACACAATTTAGATGTAGTCCGTGCTTTAAAGTTCTATTTAGAAGCAATGAAGGATTTCAGACAAACTTCTTCTTTGTTTGTCGTTTATTCTGGTAAGAGGAGAGGACAAAAAGCTACTGCTACCTCTTTCTTTCTGGCTGAAAAGCATCATCCGATTGGCTTATGAGACTGCCGGACGGCAGCCTCCTGAACGAATCACAGCTCACTCTACTAGGGCTGTGGCTTCCACATGGGCCTTCAAGAACAAGGCTTCTGTTGATCAGATATGTAAGGCAGCGACTTGGTCTTCTCTGCACACTTTTGCCAAATTCTACAAATTTGATACTTTATGCTTCTTCGGAGGCTATTTTTGGGAGAGAGGTTTTGCAAGCCGTGGTGCCTTCTGTTTAGGTAACCTGATTTGCTCCGTCCCTTCATCCATGTCCTAAAGCTTTGGTATTGGTTCCCACAAGTAATGGATGACGCCGTGGACCGGACATACCAATGTTGGAGAAAACAGAATTTATGCTTACCTGATAAATTACTTTCTCCAACGGTGTGTCCGGTCCACGGCCCGCCCTGGTTTTTTAATCAGGTTTGACAAATTTCTTTCTCTGTACACTACAGTCACCACGGCACCCTATAGTTTCTCCTTTTTTTTCTCCTAACCGTCGGTCGAATGACTGGGGGGGCGGAGCCTGAGGAGGGGCTATATGGACAGCTTTTGCTGTGCTCTTTGCCATTTCCTGTTGGGGAAGAGAATATTCCCACAAGTAATGGATGACGCCGTGGACCGGACACACCGTTGGAGAAAGTAATTTATCAGGTAAGCATAAATTCTGTTTTTTAACATAGGATACCAAGTGAACTAAGCAAAATCGAAAAAAGTACATTTAAAATTGTATGCTCTATAAAATCTATTTAGGTTTAATCTTGACCTCAGTGTCCCTATAAGGCTGTAAGCAGCAGCTGAAGGTGACAAAAGTAGCAGTTTTAACAGTGGGCTTCAGTTTGCAAGGGACCAATCTGCTCTTGTTTGACAGCTTTCCATGAGACCATTGTGTATTGAGAGCTCTGATTCTCCCTGCCAAACAACCAAGATTTTGCTTGTACAATAGAATACACCGATACACTGTAACAGGCTCAGGACTAGAAGGGGAGGAAGAAGAGCACTTAGAATGGTTGCGGTTGCAGTTTATCCCGATGCCCATCTCTCTCTCGAGCCCTGGTATAGTGCCTTTGTATAAGGAGCATTTTGTTTTCATTTACAGGTATACCCCGCTCATACAGCGGGTTAGGGACCGGAGCCCCGCTGTAAAGTGAAAACCGCCTTAAAGTGAAACAAGGTGGTTTTAGCTTTTTTTTCACTTGCCAGTGTGTTTAAAAACTTGAAAACATGTTTGAACTAACATATATTAGGGGTGCAATAGTGCTATGTTTAGTTTAACACTAGCACAGCACAGTATTCAATTAGTATTCAATAAATACTGTACCTGTAAAATAGTGACAATTACTGTAGTACAATTTGCCAGACTACAACATTGATACATAGATTGCACTTTAATGCTGTAAACAGAGTGAACTGTGCATAACAAAATTGTGCCAGTCATTTTTCTCGCAATCACACAAAGATTACAGCACTGTTTTAAAATCCTTGGAGATTGAACTTCAGCTCCACAAAGCGCTGTATTAGCAAAGCGCTGTAAAGTGAGGTATACCTGTACCTAATTAAAGGGACAGTAATCCTTAAAAATAATGCTATATAATTCTGCACATAGTGCAGAATTATATAACATATTAGTACAATCTTTATAAAACAAAATTTCCCCTTTGAATTTAAAAAAAAACATGCTGTTTTACAGACCCGCTCTCTGTGATCTGCTGAGCGGGTCTGTTAATTTTTCAAACAGCGCATCGGGCCAGCTGTATAGTCACAGCCCGGCCCGACCGCGCCATAGCGCTAAGTGCAGCTCGCTCCTGCTGTCTGACAGAGCAGGAGCGAGCTGCACTTAGTGCTATGGCGCAGTCGGGCCGGGCTGTGACTATACAGCTGGCCCGATGCGCTGTTTGAAAAATTAACAGACCCGCTCAGCAGATCACAGAGAGCGGGTCTGTAAAACAGCATGTTTTTTTTTAAAAATTCAAAGGGGAAATTTTGTTTTATAAAGATTGCGCTAATATAATGTTATATAATTCTGCACTATGTGCAGAATTATATAACATTATTTTTAATGTTTACTGACACTTTTTAAGTTGTTTAAACATTTTCCACAGCCCATGTTTAGCTGGGTGTATACAGCTATGACACTACATTTGCAGAGCTCATTAGAGCTTGGTTGGATTTGGGATCCCTGAATCTAAGCCCACTATTCATTGCAATCCTATTCCATTTGTCTATCACACTGGTTTTCATACCTGTCCTCAGGCCTCCCTAACAGGCCACATTTTGAGGATAGCTGAACTAAAGCACAGGTGAAATACTCGGCTGATTTAGTTTACTTATTCTCATCCAAAGTAATTGAAAAACTTTGGCCTATAGAATCTTCCTGGGGGTGTTAGCTGTAAGGGAATTTCAATTCCAAAACCATAATAGAAGCTCCAGAAGACAGTGTAATTGGGCTTCACCATGGCTACAATAATAGTTACAATAATTTTAGAACTTTATTTCGTAAAGTGAAGGGAAACTTTGATGAATGAAAGCCGGATTTTTAAAAATACTATCTTCTTTACACGTCAGCAATGACTAATCCGACTTCCTTCAATCATGGCTTTTCCCCCAGAGGTAACATTGCCTGAGGTAATGCCGTGATTGGAGGAAGCCAGATTAGTCATTGCTGACGTGTGAAGAGAGGCTCTCCAGGCGGGGGAAGCTGCTTCGGCCGTGAAGAGAAGAATGGTAATTTTTTAAACAAAGCGGCTGCTTTATAAACTTTGATGAATGAAAGTGCCCCTGTTTTTAATAGTATGTTTAAAAAACGGGTTTTCATTCATCAAAGTTTACCTTTTCTTTAACTAATATTTCTTAGTGTGCAATATAAAAATAAACTGCTGTATATATTGAGTAAAATATCCAAATAAATAATTTAACAAGCACAAGGTATCTGTAATGGTGACAAGTGCCCTCACCCTAGAATTTTTCTTTGTAAAAATAAGCACCCACCTGAGTCACTCTTGATGGCCGTGCAGTTTTGAAATGATGAATAACCCATGTGCGCTCACTCCCAGCACACGTTGCCACTGATATTTTTATGCTCAGGCATATTATTATTATTATTGTGCCCCCCAGAAAAAAATCTACAGATGACCACATAATGCAGAATTATATAACATTAGCTTAGCGCCAAGTTTATAAAACAAAAGATTGCAGAGATATTATATTTCAAAATGCAATTTTAATGACCGCTGCTCCTGACTCGCGACCAGAGCGGGAGCGAGCTACATTCAGTTTAATGGCGTAATCGGGCCAGGCTGTGACAAAGACAGCATGCCTGCAATGCGCTTATGCAAACTAAAATCCGCCCAGTAGTCAGGAGCGGCGGTCAGTAATTGCATTTTGAAATATAATATCTCTGCAATCTTTTTTTTTTTTTTTTTTTTTTTTTATAAACTTGATGCTAAGCTAATGTTATATAATTCTGCACTAAGTGCAGAATTATATAACATTAGTTCGTAGGTTTACTGTCCCTTTAACCGTTTGTGTAATTTTGCTTGCTACCACTTTTTCTGTTATATACATGCACTGTCAATTTTTGTTTAATAAATATTCTTTTATTAAAGGGAGATTCTAATGGAAAATGTTTGTCCTTTTATCCGTTCCCCAGTTTTGCATAACCAACATGGTTATATTAATACACTTTTTACCTCTGTGATTACCTTGTATCTAAGCCTCTGCAGACTGCCTACTTATTTTAGTTCTTTTAAGAGACTTGCATATTAGCCAATCAGTGCTGACTCCTAGGCAACTCCACTAGACTGAGCACAAGGTTAAACTGTCCAAATGCAGAGAGAAAATAGGTGCCCTTCAAGGGCTTATAAATGTTTTATTGTTTAAAGTTATCTAGAATCCCGAGGATCTGGCTAAACTTCAGGTGCAAAGTAAATGTTATACAAAAATGCAGAGATGTCCCTGGTTTCATTTAGCTCTAAGATGTTTTAAACCTTCAGCTGTTAGTGCTTTTATGTAAAGTTTTTTTTTTACAGTCATTTGCACAGTTGTGTTTGTATGCTCATATTCCAGATGGAACACAGATTTGTGTTTGAATGAAAAACTATATACTGGCATGTATGTAAGCATATTCTGTGACTTAAATCCACCCAACCTGGTTAACATTGGAATTATTTTTGTTGACCTGTTTGAGTGCCTTCTTTTCTAAAATGGGGTCTCATGTTCCTCTGTGTAGCTTTTTGGGGAGTAATGGTGCCCCCTTATTAAAAACACCCTTGTGACAAGTGGGGGGGTAGGTGACGTGGTGAAATGCCAACATTTTAGTAACAGGTTCTGGTGGGATTCCAAAATTTTAGCAAAAGGTTTGCTATCTTCTCTAATACAGAATATATATACTTCTTAAATTTTAGGAACGGTTTCTGGTGAGATCAGGCTTAATCCAATCACTGGTAGGTGATCATAATTATCACAAATTAGGGTTGTGGACCCTTCTTTCAAAACAGAGAATTCTCCTCTTTAAAAATAGGGGTCTCGCTGACCCAGCAAGTACAACAGAGTGAGATTGGGGCTACATAATGTGATATGTAAAGGAAGACTTGTCGCCTTCTCAGTCTTGAAGGAATGTGAAGGACAACAGCAGATCTGCCATAGCATTTCAGAAGTTAAAGGGATAGTCTTGTCAAAATTAAACTTTCATTATTCAGATAGAGCATGCAATTTTAAGCAACTTTATAATTTACTCCTATTATCAATTTTTCGTTGTACTCTTGCTATCTTTATTGAGATGTAAGCTTAAGAGCAGGCCCATTTTTGGTTCAGAACCTGGGAAGCGCTTACTGATTGGTAGCTACATTTAGACTTCAATCAGAAAGTGCTACCAATTTTCTGAGCAAAAAATGGGCTCGCTCTCATGCTCCCTCTCCCAGATACTAAACAAAATAAGATTAAACCAGAAAACCAAATGGTTGTTTAAAACTAATGCAGTTGTACAATCTCTTTCGTTTTCCACTAATTGTTTTGTTTTTGTTGTTTTTTGCAGCTGGCAGGAACAGCCGTCCTTGGAATAGGATTATGGCTCCGATTTGATGGCCAGACTAAAAGTTTACTTGAAAATGAAGATGATACCAAATCGTTTTATATAGGCAAGTACAGCTGAAATTTCTGGTTCCATTCAGTATTTAGAATTAAAAAAAGAAAGAGAAAAAAAAAGTTAAGAAATCCTGTGAGTTTCTGCAGATACTGATGCTTAAAGGGACACTGAACCCAAAATGTTTTCTTTCATGCTTCAGAAAGAGCATGCAATTTTAAGCAACTTTCTAATTTACTCCTATTGTCAAATGTTCATTCTCTTGGTATCTTAATTTGAAAAGCAAGTATGTAAGTCTAGATGCCGGCCTATTTTTAGTGAACATCCTAGGTTGTTCTTGCTGATTGGTGGATAAATTCACCCACAAATAAACAAGTGCTGTCCAGGTACTGAACCACAAATTGGCTAGCTCCTTTAAAGGGACACTAAACCCACATTTTTCTTTCATGATTCAGATAGAGCATGCAATTTTAAGCAGCCTTCTAATTTACTACTATTACCAATTTGTCTTCGTTCTCTTGCTATCTTTATTTGAAAAAGCAGAATAAAAGCTTTGGAGCCGGCCCATTTTAGGTTGAGAATCTGGGTTGCGCTTGCTTATTGGCTAGCTAAATGCAGGCACCAATCAGCAAGCCCTATCCAGGGTACTAAACAAAAAATAGGCCGGCTCCAAAGCTTTCATTCCTGCCTTTTCAAATAAAGATAGCAAGAGAACGAAGAAAAATTGATAATAGGAATATATTAGAAAGTTGCTTAAAATTGCATGCTCTATCTGAATCATGAAAGAAAAAAATTAGGTTCAGTGTCCCTTTAAGCTTAGATGTCTTTTTCAAATAAAGATGGCAAGAGAACGAAAAAAAGATAATATAAGTAAATTAGAAAGTTGCTTAAAATTGCATGCTCTATCTGAATCACAAAAGAAAAAATTTGGGTTCAGTGTCCCTTTAAAGGGTCAGTCTACGCCCAATACATAATTTTGGGCATTTGTTCTTACATATTAAAGAAGCATCTTGCAACTGGTCCCACATCTATAAACTTGTGAAGTGCATTAAATATTTTGTTAGCATCCAAAAATGACTGCCAAGCTCCACCCACCTATTGCATGTATATATTGGTATGTTAAAGGGACAGTCTACACCAAATTTTTTCTTATTTAAAAAGATAGATAATCCCTTTATTAACTATTCCCCGTTTTTGCATAACCAACACAGTTATATTAATATACTTTTTACCTCTGTGATTTCTTTGTTTCTAAGCCTCTGCAGACAGCCTCCTTATCTAAGTGCTTTTGACAGACATGCAGTGTAGTCAATCAGTGAAGACCCCTAAATAACTTCACGGGAGTGAGCACAATGTTAACTATGACACACATGAACTAACACTGTCTAACTGTGGAAAACTTTCAAAATGCTCTGAGCTAAGAGGTGGTTTTCAACGGTTTAGAAATCCGTTTGAGCCTAGCTAGGTTTAGCTTTTTAAAAATACCAACAAGGGAACAAAGCAAATTTGATGATAAAATTAAATTGGAAAGTTGTTTAAAATTACATACCCTATCTGAATCATGAAAGTTTAGTTTTGACTTTACTGTCCCTTTAAGTTTTCCTACATGCACACGCTGATTTGTGCATGTGCAGTTTGAAATAGCTAACTGAAAAATATTAAACGTGCACTGCGAAACTGTCATACATGAAAACTGGATAAGAAGAAAGCTGTGAGCGGAAATTGGTGGCCATTTTTGGCTGCTAACAAATGATTATGTAAAAGTTTCATGTACTACTTACAACCTTATAGATGTGGAACCCGTTGTAAGATGCTTGTCTGGTATGGAAAATTAAGTAATAAAGAATAAGTATTGGGTCTAGACCCCTTTTTAAAGGGACAGTCAACATCAAAATTGTTATTGTTTAAAAAGATAACGTTTTTTTATGAGTAATTGGCTAAAATGCTAGTCAATTGATAATGGCCATGTGAGTAGGGTGCTGTGTGCAGAGGCTTAGATACAAGGTAATTAGAGGTAAAAAGTATATTAATGTAACCATGTTTGCTGTGCAAAACTGGGGAATGAGTAATAAAGGGATTATCTATCTTTTATAAACAATAAACATTTTGGAGAAGACTGTCCCTTTAAAAGTTTTATATGGGCAAAACAAAAATATCAAATGCACGAGAGACATTAAAGGGATAGGAAACACTTTGAAGTTGTAATATAACATTTTGATTTTATTAACACAATGACAGTGGCAAGACCTGCCATCTCTAGACCCAAGTCCTCCAAAGTGGTGGGGTGGAGTTTCACAATGGAAAAACAATTGCAGCAAGCATGGTTAATCTGTTCTTATATAGTTCAGATTCTGCTGATCTCTTAATCTATTGGAAGAAATTGATGGAAACATTTAGAAAATTACAAGATGCAATGGCAGACATAGTTTATCTTCAAATTATCTTTTTCTTCAGCTACCGTAAAGTCGAGCTTGAATACTACTTCTGATTATAACAAGGACTTGGAGACAAAACTTGTCTTTCATGATTCATATGATGCATAATATTTTAAATAACTTTACAATTTACTTATGATCAAAGTTGCTTCATTCTCTGCTGGTCTCTTGCTGGCTGCCAATAAATAGTGCCTGCTGGTCTCTTGCTGGCTGCCTATAGTAGGGCCTGCTGGTCTCTTGCTGGCTTCCTATAGTAGGGCCTGCTGGTCTCTTGCTGGCTTCCTATAGTAGGGCCTGCTGGTCTCTTGCTGGCTTCCTATAGTAGGGCCTGCTGGTCTCTTGCTGGCTTCCTATAGTAGGGCCTGCGGGTCTCTTGCTGGCTTCCTATAGTAGGGCCTGCTGGTCTCTTGCTGGCTTCCTATAGTAGGGCCTGCTGGTCTCTTGCTGGCTGCCTATAGTAGGGCCTGCTGGTCTCTTGCTGGCTGCCTATAGTAGGGCCTGCTGGTCTCTTGCTGGCTGCCTATAATAGTACCTGCTGGTCTCTTGCTGGCTGCCTATAATAGAGCCTCCTTGTCTCTTGCTGGCTGCCTAAAGTAGGGCCTGCTGGTCTCTTGCTGGCTGCCTATAGTAGGGCCTGCTGGTCTCTTGCTGGCTGCCTATAGTAGGGCCTGCAGGTCTCTTGGTGGCTGCCTATAGTAGGGCCTGCTGGTCTCTTGCTGGCTGCCTATAGTAGGGCCTGCTGGTCTCTTGCTGGCTGCCTATAGTAGGGCCTGCTGGTCTCTTGCTGGCTGCCTATAGTAGGGCCTGCTGGTCTCTTGCTGGCTGCCTATAGTAGGGCCGGCTGGTCTCTTGCTGGCTGCCTATAGTAGGGCCGGCTGGTCTCTGGCTGGCTGCCTATAGTAGGGCCGGCTGGTCTCTGGCTGGCTGCCTATAGTAGGGCCGGCTGGTCTCTGGCTGGCTGCCTATAGTAGGGCCGGCTGGTCTCTGGCTGGCTGCCTATAGTAGGGCCGGCTGGTCTCTGGTTGGCTGCCTATAGTAGGGCCTGCTGGTCTCTGGTTGGCTGCCTATAGTAGGGCCTGCTGGTCTCTGGTTGGCTGCCTATAGTAGGGCCTGCTGGTCTCTGGTTGGCTGCCGATTAGGAGGGCCTGCTGGTCTCTTGCTGGCTGCCGATTAGGAGGGCCTGCTGGTCTCCTGTTAACCAGCCTGGAGTACCTACAATTATGAACATGAAATTATGCCAATAAAATAATTTAATGCAAGCTTATACACACAATAATTTGTTTTATTTTAAAGTTTGGAGATCATTAAAATTGATTAACTTGTCCATAGTTTGGTTGCAAAATCACTTTGCCTGCACAGCTTAAGGTGACAGCGGAATGATCTACTATTACCTACATGCACTCATACATGCCCTTGGCAAGCCTCCTGAGCTGCTAAGTAACAGCAAAACTAATTAGAAATGCCCAACTTAACATTTTATTCTAAAAATCACAAGGTGTTTACCGTCCTTGATTAAAATATATTAAACCGTGCTCCTCTTGTAAAAATAAATGTTAAATCAAAGTAATCCTAAAAAGAAACTAATTGTGTAAAAAAAAAAGCATACAACTTGTTTTCTTGCTAAATGAGCACTTATAAATTCTCAGTGTAACCACAGCTAGCTAGGACGACAGCTCCCATTACAGCACTTAGGTTTGATGGTCATATGAATTTTGCAGCAAAAGTCCTATATTGAACATGGGCAATAAACTAATTGCAGCTAGTAGATAGGTGTCTCCTAGCAACACTAAAAATAAAAACTAATAATTTATCTTCCTGTAGAGACAACAGCCCCCTTGTGGGCTTGTGACAGGAAATAATGGACCCTGCAAAAGTGAAGTAAAAAAAAAGTAATAAATAATAAAAACCTTTTTAGATGGATAATACATATTGCAATGATTTCTATTAAAGTGACAGTAAAGTCATAATTAGACATTCATGATTTAGATAGAGCATACAATTTTACTTTATTTAATTTGCTTCCTTCTCTTATCCCGTGAAAGGTTTATCTAGGTAAACTCAGGAGCAGCAAAGAACCTAGGTTCTAGCTGCTGATTGGCTGCATATATACACCGATTGTAATTTGCTCACCCATGTGTTCAGTTAGAAACCAGTAGTGCATTGCTGCTCCTTCAACAAATGATACCAGGACAATGTAGCAAATTTGATAATAGAAATACACTGGAAAATTGTGTAAACTTTTACATTTAGTGAATTGCCTGGGTGCTCTGTATGGTAGATAGGTAGAAACTTCAAAGAAAGAAGAGGCACTCACAGGACTTGGTAAACATTGGTTTTATTAGTATTTCATCAATAAAGGGACCTTTTGTCAAGACTGTTTATAATAGAAGGTACATAAGTTAAAGGGCCAGTCAACACAGTAGATTTGCATAATCAACAAATGCAAGATAACAAGACAATGCAATAGCACTTAGTCTGAACTTCAAATGAGTAGTAGATTTTTTTTCTGACAATTTTTAAAGTTATGTCTTTTTCCACTCCCCCTGTACCATGTGACAGCCATCAGCCAATCACAAATGCATACACTTACCATGTGACAGCCCTCAGCCATTCATAAATGCATACACACTTTTCTCCAACATTGGTGTGTCCGGTCCACGGCGTCATCCTTACTTGTGGGATATCTCTTCCCCAACAGGAAATGGCAAAGAGTCCCAGCAAAGCTGGCCATATAGTCCCTCCTAGGCTCCGCCCACCCTAGTCATTCTCTTTGCCGTTGCACAGGCAACATCTCCACGGAGATGGTTAAGAGTTTTTTGGTGTTTAAATGTAGTTTTTATTCTTTTATCAAGTGTTTGTTATTTTAAAATAGTGCTGGTATGTACTATTTACTCTGAAACAGAAAAGGATGAAGATTTCTGTTTGTGAGAGGAAGATGATTTTAGCAGACAGTAACTAAAATCGATTGCTGTTTCCACATAGGACTGTTGAGATGAAGTAACTTCAGTTGGGGGAAGCAGTTAGCAGACTTTTCTGCTTAAGGTATGACTAGCCATATTTCTAACAAGACGATGTAATGCTGGAAGGCTGTCTTTTCCCCTCATGGGGACCGGTAAGCCATTTTCTTAGTCTCAAACAGAATAAAGGGCTTAATATGGGCTATAAAACTGGTAGACATTTTTATGGGCTAAATCGATTGCTTTATTTGGGCATTTTATTCATATTTATGCTGACAATTTGCATTTATAAACTTGGGGAACGTTTATTAAACGGCAGGCACTGTGTTAGACACCTTTTCCAGTCAGGGAACCTTCCTAATTGTAGACTGAGCCTCATTTTGTTTTTTGAGAGCAGGGCATGCAGATGCATGTGTGAGGATCTAAAAATTGCTGGAAAAGCTTCTAGAAGGCGTCAATTGGTATCGTATTCCCCTCTGGGCTTGGTTGGGTCTCAGCAAAGACTATAGCTGGGACTGTATAGGGGTTAAATTTATAAACGGCTCTGGTTCCGTTATTTTAAGGGTTAAAGCTCTGAAATTTGGTGTGCAATACTATTAATGCTTTAAGACACTGTGGTGAAATTTTGGTAATTTTTTAACAATTCCTTCATACTTTTTCACATATTCAGTAATAAAGTGTTTTCTGTTTAAAATTTAAAGAGACAGTAACGGTTTTGTTTTAAAACGTTTTTTGTGCTTTGTTGACAAGTTTAAGCCTGTTTAACATGTCTGTACCTTCAGATAAGCTATGTTCTATATGTATGAAAGCCAATGTGTCTCCCCATTTAAATTTATGTGATAATTGTGCCATATCGTCCAAACAAAGTAAGGACAGTACTGCCACAGATAATGAAATTGCCCAAGATGATTCCTCAGATGAGGGGAGTAAACATGATACTACATCATCTCCTACTGTGTCTACACCAGTTTTGCCCACGCAGGAGGCCCCTAGTACATCTAGTGCGCCAATACTTACTACCATGCAACAATTAACGGCTGTAATGGATAACTCCATAGCAAATATTTTATCCAAAATGCCTACTTATCAGAGAAAGCGTGATTGCTCTGTTTTAAACACTGAAGAGCAGGAGGGCGCTGATGATAATTGTTCTGTCATACCCTCACACCAATCTGAAGGGGCCATGAGGGAGGTTTTGTCAGATGGGGAAATTTCAGATTCAGGAAAAATTTCTCAACAAGCTGAACCTGATGTTGTGACATTTAAATTTAAATTAGAACATCTCCGCGCACTGCTTAAGGAGGTGTTATCTACTTTGGATGATTGTGACAACTTGGTCATTCCAGAGAAATTATGCAAGATGGACAAGTTCCTAGAGGTTCCGGTGCACCCCGACGCTTTTCCTATACCCAAGCGGGTGGCGGACATAGTAAATAAGGAGTGGGAAAAGCCCGGCATACCTTTTGTCCCCCCCCCCTAATATTTAAGAAATTATTTCCTATGGTCGACCCCAGAAAGGACTTATGGCAGACAGTCCCTAAGGTCGAGGGGGCAGTTTCTACTCTAAACAAACGCACTACTATTCCTATCGAAGATAGTTGTGCTTTCAAAGATCCTATGGATAAAAAATTGGAAGGTTTGCTTAAAAAGATTTTTGTACAGCAAGGTTACCTTCTACAACCCATTTCGTGCATTGTTCCTGTCACTACAGCAGCGTGGTTCTGGTTCGAGGAACTAGAAAAGTCGCTCAGTAGAGAGACTCCATATGAGGAGGTTATGGACAGAGTTCACGCACTTAAATTGGCTAACTCTTTTATTTTAGATGCCGCTTTGCAATTAGCTAGATTAGCGGCGAAAAATTCAGGGTTTGCTATCGTGGCGCGCAGAGCGCTTTGGCTAAAGTCTTGGTCAGCGGATGTGTCATCCAAGACAAAATTGCTTAACATCCCTTTCAAAGGTAAAACTCTATTTGGACCAGAATTGAAAGAGATTATTTCAGACATCACTGGGGGAAAGGGCCACGCCCTTCCACAAGATAGGTCTTTCAAGGCTAAAAATAAGTCTAATTTTCGTTCCTTTCGCAATTTCAGGAACGGACCGGCCTCTAATTCTGCATCCTCTAAGCAAGAGGGTAATGCCTCACAACCCAAACCAGCCTGGAAACCGATGCAAGGCTGGAACAAGGGTAAGCAGGCCAAGAAGCCTGCCGCTGCTAACAAAACAGCATGAAGGAGTAGCCCCCGATCCGGGACCGGATCTAGTGGGGGGCAGACTCTCTCTCTTTGCTCAGGCTTTCCTTGGAATTCAAGGAACTACCCCCAATGGGAAGGTTCCACCTGTCTCACTTATCCTCAAACCAAATAAAGAGACAGGCATTCTTACATTGTGTAGAAGACCTGTTAAAGATGGGAGTGATACACCCAGTTCCAATAAAGGAACAAGGAATGGGATTTTATTCCAATCTGTTCGTAGTTCCCAAAAAAGAGGGAACTTTCAGACTAATTTTGGATTTGAAGATCCTAAACAAATTTCTCAGGGTACCATCGTTCAAGATTCTACCCACTATCCAGGAAAGTCAATTTATGACTACCGTGGATCTAAAGGATGCGTACCTACATATTCCTATCCACAAAGAACATCATCAGTTCCTAAGTTTTGCTTTTCTGGACAAGCATTACCAGTTTGTGGCCCTCCCATTCGGGTTAGCCACTGCTCCCAAGAATTTTCACAAAGGTGCTAGGGTCCCTTCTAGCGGTTCTAAGACCGAGGGGCATTGCAGTAGTACCTTACTTGGACGACATTCTAATACAAGCGTCGTCCCTGTCAAAAGCAAAGGCTCATACAGACATCGTTCTGGCCTTTCTCAGATCACACGGATGGAAGGTGAACATAGAAAAAAGTTCTCTGTCTCCGTCGACAAGAGTTCCCTTCTTGGGAACAATAATAGATTCCTTAGAAATGAGGATTTTTCTGACAGAGGTCAGAAAATCAAAACTTCTAAGCTCTTGTCAAGCTCTTCATTCTGTTCCTCGTCCTTCCATAGCGCAGTGCATGGAAGTAGTAGGGTTGATGGTTGCAGCAATGGACATAGTTCCTTTTGCACGAATTCATCTAAGACCATTACAACTGTGCATGCTCAAACAGTGGAATGGGGATTATACAGACTTGTCTCCAATGATTCAAGTAGATCAGAAGACCAGAGATTCACTCCGTTGGTGGCTGACCCTGGACCATCTGTCCCAGGGAATGAGCTTCCGCAGACCAGAGTGGGTCATTGTCACGACCGACGCCAGTCTAGTGGGCTGGGGCGCGGTCTGGGAATCCCTGAAAGCTCAGGGTCTATGGTCTCGGGAAGAGTCTCTTCTCCCGATAAACATTCTGGAACTGAGAGCAATATTCAATGCTCTCAGGGCTTGGCCTCAACTAGCAAAGGCCAGATTCATAAGGTTCCAATCAGACAACATGACGACCGTTGCGTATATCAATCATCAGGGGGGAACAAGGAGTTCCCTGGCGATGAAAGAAGTGACCAAAATAATTCAATGGGCGGAGGATCACTCCTGCCACCTGTCTGCGATCCACATCCCAGGTGTGGAAAACTGGGAGGCGGATTTTCTGAGTCGTCAGACATTCCATCCGGGGGAGTGGGAACTCCACCCGGAGATCTTTGCCCAAATAACCCAATTATGGGGCCTTCCAGACATGGATCTGAACTTCAAGGTTCCTTGCTACGGGTCCAGATCCAGGGATCCCAAGGCGACTCTAGTAGATGCACTAGTAGCACCTTGGACCTTCAACCTAGCTTATGTATTTCCACCGTTTCCTCTCATTCCCAGGCTGGTAGCCAGGATCAATCAGGAGAGGGCCTCAGTGATCTTGATAGCTCCTGCGTGGCCACGCAGGACTTGGTATGCAGACCTGGTGAATATGTCATCGGTTCCACCATGGAAGCTACCTTTGAGACAGGACCTTCTTGTTCAGGGTCCATTCGAACATCCATATCTGGTCTCCCTCCAGGTGACTGCTTGAAGATTGAACGCTTGATTCTATCGAAGCGTGGGTTTTCAGATTCTGTGATAGATACTCTGGTTCAGGCCAGAAAACCGGCAACTAGAAAGATTTACCATAAAATATGGAAAAGATATATCTGTTGGTGTGAATCCAAAGGATTCCCATGGAATAAGATAAAAATTCCTAAGATTCTTTCCTTTCTACAAGAAGGTTTGGAGAAAGGATTATCTGCAAGTTCTCTAAAGGGACAGATCTCTGCTTTATCTGTCTTACTACACAAAAGACTGGCAGCTGTGCCAAATGTTCAAGCATTTGTTCAGGCTCTGGTTAGGATCAAGCCTGTTTACAGACCTTTGACTCCTCCCTGGAGTCTAAATCTAGTTCTTTCAGTTCTTCAAGGGGTTCCGTTTGAACCTTTACATTCCATAGATATTAAGTTATTATCTTGGAAAGTTTTGTTTTTGGTTGCAATTTCTTCTGCTAGAAGAGTTTCAGAGTTATCTGCTCTGCAGTGTTCTCCGCCCTATCTGGTGTTCCATGCAGATAAGGTGGTTTTGCGTACTAAGCCTGGTTTTCTTCCTAAGGTTGTTTCTAACAAAAATATTAACCAGGAGATAGTTGTACCTTCTTTATGTCCGAATCCAGTTTCAAAGAAGGAACGTTTGTTACACAATTTGGACGTAGTCCGTGCTCTAAAATTCTATTTAGAGGCTACAAAAGATTTCAGACAAACTTCTTCCTTGTTTGTTGTTTATTCTTGTAAAAGGAGAGGTCAAAAAGCAACTTCTACCTCTCTTTCCTTTTGGCTTAAAAGCATCATCCGATTGGCTTTTGAGACTGCCGGACGGCAGCCTCCTGAAAGAATCACAGCTCACTCCACTAGGGCTGTGGCTTCCACATGGGCCTTCAAGAACGAGGCTTCTGTTGACCAGATATGTAAGGCAGCGACTTGGTCTTCACTGCACACTTTTGCCAAATTTTACAAATTTGATACTTTTGCTTCTTCGGAGGCTATTTTTGGGAGAGAGGTTTTGCAAGCTGTGGTGCCTTCCGTTTAGGTAACCTGATTTGCTCCCTCCCTTCATCCGTGTCCTAAAGCTTTGGTATTGGTTCCCACAAGTAAGGATGACGCCGTGGACCGGACACACCAATGTTGGAGAAAACAGAATTTATGCTTACCTGATAAATTACTTTCTCCAACGGTGTGTCCGGTCCACGGCCCGCCCTGGTTTTTTAATCAGGTCTGATGAATTATTTTCTCTAACTACAGTCACCACGGTACCATATGGTTTCTCCTATATATATTTCCTCCTGTCCGTCGGTCGAATGACTGGGGTGGGCGGAGCCTAGGAGGGACTATATGGCCAGCTTTGCTGGGACTCTTTGCCATTTCCTGTTGGGGAAGAGATATCCCACAAGTAAGGATGACGCCGTGGACCGGACACACCGTTGGAGAAAGTAATTTATCAGGTAAGCATAAATTCTGTTATTCTTGCACATGCTCAGTAGGAGCTGTTGACTCAAAAAGTTTAAATATAAAAATACATTTTGTTAATGGAAGTAATTTGGAAAGTTGTTTAAAATGTCATGCTCTATCTGAATAATGAAAGTTTAATTTTGATTGAGTGTCCCTTTTAAAATCATAGTAAGACAACACATCAAGAAGGGTTACAACCACAAAGACAAGACAAATAAAATAAAAATAAAATTCCGTTGTCTATACATAGGTAAATAGGTAACTGCATATAAATCTAAGTTAACTCTATATAGAATGTAATGCCTATAATCAGTCAAGTGAACTGTATACTATAGGTAAATATACAAGCAGCTAGAAAAAAACAAAATTCAACTAAACACAGCGTCATATATATTACAATTAACATACAGCCAGATTATGAGTTTTGCGTTACGAGTGGCTCGCTAATAACTTGCAAGTTATTTCCACCGCTCACCTTTAATAGCGCTGCTATTACAGGTTTGCAAAAACCCGGCGTTTGCGGGCGATATGGCTGTCTTGAGCTCCATACCGCACACAAATACCAGCGCTGCTTTGAGCTGCTTTGACGTGCTCGTGCACTATTTCCCCATAGACATCAATGGGGAGAGCTGGTTAAAAAAAAAAAAAAGCCTAACACCTGCAATGATGGAGCGTAAAGCGCCGTAACGCAGCCCCATTTATGTCTGTGGGGAAAGAAAATGTAGGTTTACACTTAACACCCTAACATAAACCCCGAGTCTAAACACCCCTAATCTGCCGCCCCCGACATCGCCGACACCTACATTACTTATTAACCCCTAATCTGCCGCCCCAACGACGTCGCCGACACTATACTAAAGTTATTAACCCCTAAACCTCTGGCCTCCCACATCACTGACACTAAATAAATATATTAACCCCTAACCCGAAGTCTAACCCTAAACCTAACGTAACCCTAACACCTCTAACTTTAATATAATTAAAATAAATCTAAATAAAACCTACTATTTACTAAATAATCCCTATTTAAAACTAAATACTTACCTGTAAAATAAACCCTAAGCTAGCTACAAAATAACTAACATTATGGCCAAAATTGATATGTACATGACTGCATTGCAGTTTTAAATATATGTAAAAATGGAAGAAGGTAGCACTCTCATGGAAAGGAAAAAAAACCTTTTATTGGAGCAATGTTTCGGGGCTACCTACCCCTTTCTCAAGCTAATACACAGTGGTATAATCAAACCATTTATGTGCAAAGCAATAAATTAGTGATCAATCCTCAGGCCTTTTAAGGGTGCGTGTGCTAATATTACATCATACTGACATAATTACATCACTTTAATAACACATGCCTACTTATTTTAACCCTGACTGGCCTTTGTAAGAATTGACACTCAGTTTTAAATATACTCATTTTACAACATACAGTATATTTATTTCTAATGACACAGTGAGTCCACGATCATCATAATTACTGCTGGCCAGGAGTGATATTCCCAACAGTAATTATGATGATCCGTGGACTCACCGTGTCAAGAAATAAATACATTTATCAGGTAAGCATAAATTTCCTTTTCTACTGACAAACATGCTTTTAGTAAAAGTTATTGTTTTTTTAATGGTATACTCGTGCTGTATACAGCCCATATTCCAGCATTCAAACAACATGGCAGAGGCAGCTTGTATGACACAAGACACATCACTGTCATCTTTTGGATTTGATTAAGGATGCATGGGGCCGTACACCGAAGTATTACCAAAAATGCTCAACCCCTTAAGACCAATGACGTATGGAGTACGTCCTGCAAAAAAATGCAGTTAACGACCAAGAACTTACCCCGTACGTCGTTGGTCTTTGAAATCAGTGGAAGCGATCCTGATCGCTTCCAATCGCTTTCATGTTATTGCAGTGATACCTCGATATTGAGGCATACTGCAATAACTTTTTTTTAGCCATCCAATGCAGAGATAGCCACTCTGTGGCCCTCTCTGCATCGGCCATTGATGGACATTATCGTTGGTGGGTGGGAGCTCATCCAGGGAGGCGGGTGGGCGGTCATCAGTGGAGGAGGGGGGCGGGATCGCGTGCATGTGTGCGCGCATGCACGGGGGGGTGCATGCGGGGGGATGCCTACAAAAGGCTTCATATGCTGTAGATGCGAGGGTGGGAGGGAGGACTGGGAAGGGGTGGATTATAAAATTTAAGGGATCTGGGAGAGGGTGGGGGGTTGAATCTTGAGGGGGGGCTGCTACACTACAGAAAAGAAGCATAATTTTTAAAATAAAAAATAAACATAAAACTTCAATTTCAAACTGGACTACTGGCAGACAGCTGACAGTACCCAATATGGCGCTCAATAAGGCAGAGGGGGGTTAAAGAGCTGTTTGGGGGGGGATCAGGGAGGTTGGGGGGCTAAGAGGGGATCCTACACAGCAGAATATTTTTTTTTTAAAAAACCCAAACCCCCCCTCCCCCCCAAAAAAAACCAAACAAAACAAACAACTTTTATTTTAGTACTGGCGGACTTTCTGCCAGTACTTAAGATGGTCGGGACAATTGTGGTGTGGGGGAGGGAATAGAGCTATTTGGGAGGGATCAGGGGGTGTGATGTGTCAGGTGGGAGGCTGATCTCTACACTAAAGAAGCATTTACAACCCAGAGAAGCATTTACAGCCATTTATGCCATAATTGAACAAGTTGTTTTTAAATAATTTCAGTGAGAAACTTAGTTTGTGAAAAAAATTGTGAGAAAGTGAACAATTCTTTTTATTTGTTCGCATTTGACAGTGAAAGGGTGGCATCAAATATACCAAAATGGGCCTAGATCAATACTTTGGGATGTCTTCTAAATAAATATCAACATGTCAAGGGATATTCAGGGTTTCCTGACAGATATCAGTGTTCCAATGTAACTAGCGCTAATTTTGAAAAAAAAGTGGTTTGGAAATAGCAAAATGCTACTTGTATTTATTGCCCTATAACTTGCAAAAAAGCAAAGAACATGTAAAGATTGAGTATTTCTAAACTCAGGACAAAATGTAGAAACTATTTAGCATGGTTGTTTTTTGGTGGTTGTAGATGTGTAACATATTTTGGGGGTCAAAGTTAGAAAAAGTTTTTTGTTGTTGTTTTTTTTTTTCATTTCCTCATATTTTATTAAAAAAAATGTATAGTAAATTATAAGAAATGATGAAAATGATTTCTTTTGAAAGTCCATGTAATTGTGAGGAAAAAACGGTATATAATGTGTGGGTACAATAAATGAGTAAGAGGAAAATTACAGCTAAACACAAGCACCACAAAATGTAGAAATAGCCTTGGTCCCAAACGGACAGAAAATGGAAAAGTGCTGCGGTCATTAAGGGGTTAAACTCAACATTTTAGGCAATAAAAAAAAATAATTAAGCTTATATTCTGCATTTCTCTGTCTGAACTTTCAGTGTTTTCTGTGCAGGGGTCTACATCTTAATTGCAGCCGGTGCACTCATGATGTTGGTTGGCTTTTTGGGTTGCTGCGGAGCTATTCAGGAATCAGAATGCATGTTGGGACTGGTAATATATTTTATACACTATTATACATTATTATATTTGTAATGTAATGACTAATATTCATATTACATTTCTCAGAAACCAAGTTGAATATCATTTTGAAATTATTTAGCAAAGCATGGGAAAATGATAAAAAAAGAAAGTGTAATATATTTTTTTTTCTTCTAGTTTTTTGCATTTCTCTTGGTTATATTTGCAATTGAAATTGCTGCTGGAATCTGGGGATTTGCAAATAAAGACAAGGTAAGTCTATGAAAAAGTATTTACAAAAATTAAAGCGTATAATTACTGCTACCAAATATTTAAAGGGACACTAAACATAAATGTAATGCTCCTCCCTCTAATTATGGGAATTGCAATTTTGAAACTTTGGTTACACTGAAGGTTTTTAAAGGAATGTTGCTTCACATGTGCAAAGGCATCAAACTAGAATGCAGTGAAAATTAGATTTCAATATGGCTGCACCTGTGACTAAAGGGAGACTGTGAATAATCTGAATACTAAATATAAAAGAAATACAAAACAATAGTGTGAAGAGGTGCTCTGTAGAACATATTTATACAAAGCCAGTTACAGACTGACAAAAATACATGCTAGTTATCACTACACTGGTTATCTCATGTGCCATGACCATTCCAAAATAAAAGCTGATGTTAAAGGGACATGACACACAATTTTTTTTGCTTCATTCTCTTGATATCTGTTGTTAAAGAATCAGCACTACACTACCCAGAGCTAGTTGAACAGATCAGCCTATGACAGGAAGCATATGTGTGCGGCCACCAAGTTTCCAATAGTGCATATCTGCTCATGAGCCTACCTAGATATGATGTTCACCAAAGCAGTCTCATTGTGCTCACTCCTGTGGAATTACAATGTTATGTATATAACACACATTAACTAGCTCTGTCTTGCTGTGAAAAGCTTATAAAATGGACTGAAATAAAGGTGGCCTGCAGGGACTTCAAAACAGGCAGCGATTTAGAGTTTTAACTGTTAAAAGAATATTAATATAACTATTGTTTATGCAAAACGGGGGAATGGCTAGTGATTAGACATTTAATCTATCTTTTTAAACAACATTTCTCCTGTTAAGTGTAGTCAGTCCACGGGTCATCCATTACTTATGGGATTATATCTCCTCCCTAACAGGAAGTGCAAGAGGATCACCCAAGCAGAGCTGCTATATAGCTCCTCCCCTCTACGTCATACCCAGTCATTCTCTTGCACCTAACTAATAGATAGGACGTGTGAGAGGACTGTGGTGTGTTAAACTTAGTTTTTATTTCTTCAATCAAAAGTTTGTTATTTTAAACGGCACCGGAGTGTGTTGTTTCTTCTCAGGCAGCATTAGAAGAAGAATCTACCTGAGTTTGTCTATGATCTTAGCGGTCATAACTAAGATCCACTTGCTGTTCTTGGCCATTCTGAGGAGTGAGGTAACTTCAGAACAGGGGATAGCAGGCAGGGCCCACCTGCAAGGAGGTATGTGCAGTATATTATTTTCTAAGGAATGGAATTGACTGAGAAAATACTGCTAATACCGATGTAATGTAAATGCAGCCTTAAATGCAGTAGTAGCGACTGGTATCAGGCTGATATGTATGTATGTATACTCTGAGGTATTTCTGGGGAATGGAAGTTCACTAAGAAAATACTGTCTATATTAAAGTAATATTTGAGCCTGCACTGCAGTGAAAGCGACTAGCAGCAGGCTTATTAATAACATTTCATAATTTTCATTTTTAAAAACGTTTACTGGCATGTTAATCGTTTTTTCTGAGGTACTTGGTGATAAAACTTTATGGGCATGATTTTTACCACATGGCTGTCGTTTGTTTCTGAATAAAAACAGTTTACTGAGCTTCCCCACTGTTGTAATATGAGTGGGAGGGGCCTATTTTAGCGCTTTATTGCGCAGTAAAAATTTAGTCACAGTCTTCCTATTTCTTCCTCCATGATCCAGGACGTCTCTACAGAGCTCAGGGGTCTCCAAAAATAGTTTTGAGGGAGGTAATCACTCACAGCAGACCTGTGACAGTGTTTTTTGACTGTGATAAAAACGTTAATTATTAAATTGTTATCCGTTTTTTGGGTATTAAGGGGTTAATCATCCATTTGCTGGTGGGTGCAATCCTTTGCTAACTTAATACATTTACTGTGAAAAATTGGTTGCTATAACTATTTTGGTTCATTGTTATTTCAACTGTGACAGCTTTTTGTGCTTCTTAAAGGCACAGTAGCGTTTTTTATATTGCTTGTAAATTTATTTAGAAAAGTATTTCCAAGCTTGCTAGTCTCATTGCTAGTCTGTTTAAACATGTCTGACACAGATGAATCTCTTTGTTCACTATGTTTAAAGGCCAATGTGGAGCCCAATAGAAATTTGTGTACTAATTGCATTGATGCTACTTTAAATAAAAGCCAATCTGTACATGTAAAGAAATTATCACCAGACAACGAGGGGGAAGTTATGCCGACTAACTCTCCTCACGTGTCAGTACCTTCGCCTCCCGCTCAGGAGGTGCGTGATATTGTGGCGCCAAGTACATCAGGGCGGCCCATACAAATCACTTTGCAAGACATGGCTAATGTTATGACTGAAGTACTATCTAAATTGCCAGAATTTAGGTGTAAACCTGATCACACTGGGGTAAGAACAGAGTGCGCTGATAATAATAGAGCCATGTCTGATACTGCGTCACAATTTGCAGAACATGAGGACGGAGAGCTTCATTCTGTGGGTGACGGATCTGATCCAAGTAAACTGGACTCAGACATTTCAAATTTTAAATTTAAGCTTGAGAACCTCCGTGTATTACTAGGGGAGGTATTAGTGGCTCTGAATGATTGTAACACGGTTGCAATTCCAGAGAAAGTATGTAGGCTGGATAAATATTTTGCAGTACCGGCGTGTACTGACGTTTTTCCTATACCTAAAAGGCTTACAGAAATTGTTAACAAGGAGTGGGATAGACCCGGTGTGCCTTTTTCACCCCCTCCTATATTTAGAAAAATGTTTCCAATAGACGCCACCACACGGGACTTATGGCAGACGGTCCCTAAGGTGGAGGGAGCAGTTTCTACTCTGGCTAAGCGCACCACTATCCCGGTGGAGGATAGCTGTGCTTTTTCAGATCCAATGGATAAAAAGTTAGAGGGTTACCTTAAGAAAATATTTGTTCAGCAAGGTTTTATATTACACCCCCTTGCATGCATTGCGCCTGTCACGGCTGCGGCGGCATTCTGGTTTGAGTCTCTGGAAGATACCCTTAGCACAGCTCCATTGGATGAGATTATAAACAAGCTTAAAGTCCTTAAGCTAGCTAATTCATTTATTTCTGATGCCGTAGTACACTTAACTAAACTTACGGCTAAGAACTCCGGATTCGCCATTCAATCGCGTAGAGCGCTGTGGCTTAAATCCTGGTCAGCTGATGTGACTTCTAAATCTAAATTGCTTAACATTCCTTTCAAAGGGCAGACATTATTCGGGCCCGGTTTGAAAGAAATTATCGCTGACATTACTGGAGGTAAGGGCCATGCCCTGCCTCAAGACAGGGCCAAACCAAGGGCTAAACAGTCTAATTTTCGTGCCTTTCGTAACTTCAAGGCAGGAGCAGCATCAACTTCCTCTGCTCCAAGACAGGAAGGAACTGTTGCTCGCTACAGACAGGGCTGGAAACCTAACCAGTCCTGGAACAAGGGCAAGCAGGCCAGAAAACCTGCTGCTGCCCCTAAGACAGCATGAAGTGAGGGCCCCCGATCCGGAAACGGATCTAGTGGGGGGCAGACTTTCTCTCTTCGCCCAGGCTTGGGCAAGAGATGTCCAGGATCCCTGGGCGTTGGAGATCATATCTCAGGGATATCTTCTGGACTTCAAAGCTTCTCCTCCACAAGGGAGATTTCATCTTTCAAGGTTATCAGCAAACCAGATAAAGAAAGAGGCGTTTCTACGCTGTGTACAAGACCTCTTACTAATGGGAGTGATCCACCCAGTTCCGCAGTCGGAACATGGACAAGGGTTTTATTCAAATCTGTTTGTGGTTCCCAAAAAAGAGGGAACCTTCAGACCAATCTTGGACTTAAAGATCCTAAACAAATTCCTAAGAGTTCCATCGTTCAAAATGGAAACTATTCGGACCATCTTACCTATGATCCAAGAGGGTCAGTACATGACCACAGTGGATTTAAAGGATGCCTACCTTCACATACCGATTCACAAGGATCATTACCGGTATCTAAGGTTTGCCTTCCTAAACAGGCATTACCAGTTTGTAGCTCTTCCCTTCGAGTTAGCTACGGCTCCAAGAATCTTTACAAAGGTTCTGGGCTCTCTTCTGGCGGTACTAAGACCGCGAGGCATAGCGGTAGCTCCGTACCTAGACGACATTCTGATACAAGCGTCAAGTTTCCAAACTGCCAAGTCTCATACAGGGTTAGTTCTGGCATTTCTAAGGTCGCATGGGTGGAAGGTGAACGTAGAAAAGAGTTCTCTATTGCCACTCACAAGAGTTCCCTTCTTAGGGACTCTTATAGATTCTGTAGAAATGAAAATTTACCTGACGGCGGACAGGTTATCAAAACTTCTAAATGCTTGCCGTGTCCTTCATTCCATTCAACACCCGTCAGTGGCTCAGTGCATGGAGGTAATCGGCTTAATGGTAGCGGCAATGGACATAGTACCTTTTGCACGCCTGCATCTCAGACCGCTGCAATTGTGCATGCTAAGTCAGTGGAATGGGGATTACTCAGATTTGTCCCCTCTGCTAAATCTGGATCAAGAGACCAGAGATTCTCTTCTATGGTGGCTTTCTCGGCCACATCTGTCCAAGGGGATGCCCTTCCGCAGGCCAGATTGGACGATTGTAACAACAGACGCCAGCCTTCTAGGTTGGGGCGCAGTCTGGAATTCCCTGAAGGCTCAGGGATCATGGACTCAGGAGGAGAGACTCCTTCCAATAAACATTCTGGAATTAAGAGCAGTTTTCAATGCTCTTCTGGCTTGGCCTCAGCAACACTGAGGTTCATCAGGTTTCAGTCGGACAACATCACGACTGTGGCTTACATCAACCATCAGGGAGGGACAAGGAGTTCCCTAGCGATGATGGAAGTCTCAAAGATAATTCGCTGGGCAGAGTCTCACTCTTGCCACCTGTCAGCGATCCACATCCCAGGCGTGGAGAACTGGGAGGCGGATTTTCTAAGTTGCCAGACTTTTCATCCGGGGGAGTGGGAACTTCATCCGGAGGTGTTTGCCCAACTGCTTCATCATTGGGGCAAACCAGATCTGGATCTCATGGCGTCTCGCCAGAACGCCAAGCTTCCTTGTTACGGATCCAGGTCCAGGGACATGGCTTATGTGTTTCCACCCTTCCCGATGCTTCCTCGATTGATTGCCAGGATCAAACAGGAGAGAGCATCGATGATTCTAATAGCGCCTGCGGGGCCACGCAGGACCTGGTATGCAGATCTAGTGGACATGTCGTCCTGTCCACCATGGTCTCTGCCTCTGAGACAGGACCTTCTGATTCAGGGTCCTTTCAAACATCCAAATCTAATTTCTCTGAGGCTGACTGCATGGAGATTGAACGCTTGATTCTATCAAAGCGGGGATTCTCGGAGTCAGTGATTGATACCTTAATACAGGCTAGGAAACCTGTTGCCAGGAAAATTTACCATAAAATATGGCGTAAATACTTATATTGGTGCGAATCCAAGAGTTACTCATGGAGTAAGGTTAGGATTCCTAGGATATTGTCTTTTCTACAAGAAGGTTTAGAAAAGGGTTTATCTGCTAGTTCGTTAAAGGGACAGATCTCAGCTCTGTCTATCCTTTTACACAAACGTCTGTCAGAAGTTCCAGACGTTCAGGCTTTTTGTCAGGCTTTGGCTAGGATTAAGCCTGTGTTTAAGACTGTTGCTCCGCCGTGGAGCTTAAACTTAGTTCTTAACGTTCTGCAAGGTGTTCTGTTTGAACCCCTTCATTCCATTGATATCAAGCTGTTATCTTGGAAAGTTCTGTTTTTAATGGCTATTTCCTCGGCTCGAAGAGTCTGAGTTATCGGCCTTACATTGTGATTCCCCTTATCTGATTTTTCATTCAGACAAGGTAGTTCTGCGTACTAAACCTGGGTTCTTACCTAAGGTAGTCACTAACAAGAATATCAATCAAGAGATTGTTGTTCCATCATTGTGCCCTAACCCTTCTTCAAAGAAGGAACGACTTCTGCACGTCGTCCGTGCCCTGAAATTTTATTTGCAGGCAACGAAAGATTTTCGTCAAACTTCTTCCCTGTTTGTAGTTTATTCTGGACAGAGGAGAGGTCAAAAAGCTTCGGCTACCTCTCTCTCTTTCTGGCTTCGTAGCATAATACGTTTAGCCTATGAGACTGCTGGACAGCAGCCTCCTGAAAGGATTACGGCTCATTCTACTAGAGCTGTGGCTTCCACTTGGGCCTTTAAGAATGAGGCCTCTGTTGAACAGATTTGCAAGGCTGCAACTTGGTCTTCACTTCACACTTTTTCAAAATTTTACAAATTTGACACTTTTGCTTCTTCGGAGGCTGTTTTTGGGAGAAAGGTTCTACAGTCAGTGGTTCCTTCCGTGTAAAGATCCTGCCTGTCCCTCCCGTCATCCGTGTACTTTTAGCTTTGGTATTGGTATCCCATAAGTAATGGATGACCCGTGGACTGACTACACTTAACAGGAGAAAATATAATTTATGCTTACCTGATAAATTAATTTCTCCTGTAGTGTAGTCAGTCCACGGCCCGCCCTGTTTTTTACGGCAGGTCTAAATTTTAAATTAAACTCCAGTCACCACTGCACCCTATAGTTTCTCCTTTCTCGTTTGGTTTTGGTCGAATGACTGGGTATGACGTAGAGGGGAGGAGCTATATAGCAGCTCTGCTTGGGTGATCCTCTTGCACTTCCTGTTAGGGAGGAGATATAATCCCATAAGTAATGGATGACCCGTGGACTGACTACACTACAGGAGAAATGAATTTATCAGGTAAGCATAAATTATATTTTTTTGCAGTAGACTCCCTTTTTTAATGATCCTACCTTACTATCGGCTAGATTTAGAGATCTGCGTTAGCCGTCAAAAGCAGCGTTAAGGGATCCTAACGCTGCTTTTTACCGCCCGCTGGTATTTAGAGTCAGACAGGAAAGGGTCTACCGCTCACTTCCTTACCGCGACTCCAGGCTACCGCAGATCCCCTTACGTCAATTGCGTATCCTATCTTTTCTATGGGATCTGCCTAACGCTGGTATTTGGAGTCTTGGAAGAAGTGAGCGATAGACCCTCTACCGACAAGACTCCTACCGACAAAAAAAGTCAGTAGTTAAGAGCTTTATGGGTTAACGTGGGAATATAAAGTTCTTAACTACTGTGCTACAAAGTACACTAACACCCATAAACTACCTATGTACCCCTAAACAGAGGCCCCCCCACATCGCTGCCACTATAATATTTTGTAACCCCAAATCTACCGACCGGACACTGCCGCCACCTACATTATACCTATGAACCCCTAATCTGCCCCCTCCCAACATCGCCGCTACCTTACCTACACTTATTAACCCCTAATCTGCTGACCGGACCTCACCGCCACTATAATAAATTGATTAACCCCTAAACCGCCACACTCTCGCCTCGCCGCCACTATAATACATTTTCTTCTGTTAAGTGTGATCAGTCCACGGGTCATCATTACTTCTGGGATATTACTCCTCCCCAACAGGAAGTGCAAGAGGATTCACCCAGCAGAGCTGCATATAGCTCCTCCCCTCTACGTCACTCCCAGTCATTCTCTTGCACCCAACGACTAGATAGGATGTGTGAGAGGACTATGGTGATTATACTTAGTTTTATATCTTCAATCAAAAGTTTGTTATTTTAAAATAGCACCGGAGTGTGTTATTATCTCTCTGGCAGAGTTTGAAGAAGAATCTACCAGAGTTTTTGTTATGATTTTAGCCGGAGTAGTTAAGATCATATTGCTGTTTCTCGGCCATCTGAGGAGAGGTAAACTTCAGATCAGGGGACAGCGAGCAGATGAATCTGCATAGAGGTATGTAGCAGTTTTTATTTTCTGACAATGGAATTGATGAGAAAATCCTGCCATACCGATATAATGTCATGTATGTATACTTTACACTTCAGTATTCTGGGGAATGGTACTTCACTAGAATTACACTGTAAGAAATACATAAAGCTGTTTAATAACTAGAGATTATGTTTAACGTTTTTGCTGGAATGTAAAATCGTTTTCATTTACTGAGGTACTGAGTGAATAAATGTTTGGGCACTATTTTTCCACTTGGCAGTTGCTTAATCTGTTTTCTGACAGTTTCTGTTCTCCCTCACTGCTGTGTGTGATGGGGAGGGGCCGTTTTTTTTGGCGCTTTTACTGCATCAAATATTTCAGTCAGCAACTCATTGTATTCCCTGCATGATCCGGTTCATCTCTACAGAGCTCAGGGGTCTTCAAAACTTATTTTGAGGGAGGTAATTTCTCTCAGCAGAGCTGTGAGAATTATAGTTTGACTGAGATAAAAAACGTTTATTCTGTAATTTGTTTCCTGCTTTCAGAATTTGTTATCTTTGCTAATGGGATTAAACCTTTGCTAAAGTTGTGTTATTTACAAGGATTGAGGCTATAACTGTTTCAATTTATTAATTTTCAACTGTCATAGATCTTCTGTGCTTCTTAAAGGCACAGTACGTTTTAATATTATTCTAATTGAATTGTATTTCCAAGTTACAAGTTTATTTGCTAGTGTGTTAAACATGTCTGATTCAGAGGATGATACCTGTGTCATTTGTTGCAATGCCAAAGTGGAGCCTAATAGAAATTTATGTACTAACTGTATTGATGCTACTTTAAATAAAAGTCAATCTGTACAAATTGAACAAATTTCACCAAACAACGAGGGGAGAGTTATGCCGACTAACTCGCCTCACGTGTCAGTACCTACATCTCCCGCTCAGAGGGAGGTGCGTGATATTGTAGCGCCGAGTACATCTGGGCGGCCATTACAAATCACATTACAGGATATGGCTACTGTTATGACTGAGGTTTTGGCTAAATTACCAGAGCTAAGAGGTAAGCGTGATCACTCTGGGGTGAGAACAGAGTGCGCTGATAATATTAGGGCCATGTCAGACACTGCGTCACAGGTGGCAGAACATGAGGACGGAGAGCTTCATTCTGTGGGTGACGGTTCTGATCCAAACAGACTGGATTCAGATATTTCAAATTTTAAATTTAAACTGGAAAACCTCCGTGTATTACTAGGGGAGGTGTTAGCGGCTCTGAATGATTGTAACACAGTTGCAATACCAGAGAAAATGTGTAGGTTGGATAAATATTTTGCGGTACCGACTAGTACTGAGGTTTTTCCTATACCTAAGAGACTTACTGAAATTGTTACTAAGGAGTGGGATAGACCCGGTGTGCCGTTCTCACCCCCTCCGATATTTAGAAAAATGTTTCCAATAGACGCCACCACAAGGGACTTATGGCAAACGGTCCCTAAGGTGGAGGGAGCAGTTTCTACCTTAGCTAAGCGTACCACTATCCCGGTGGAGGATAGCTGTGCTTTTTCAGATCCAATGGATAAAAAATTAGAGGGTTACCTTAAGAAAATGTTTGTTCAACAAGGTTTTATATTGCAACCCCTTGCATGCATTGCGCCGATCACGGCTGCAGCGGCATTCTGGATTGAGTCTCTGGAAGAGAACATTGGTTCAGCTACTCTGGACGACATTACAGACAGGCTTAGAGTCCTTAAACTAGCTAATTCATTCATTTCGGAGGCCGTAGTACATCTTACTAAACTTACGGCGAAGAATTCAGGATTCGCCATTCAGGCACGCAGGGCGCTGTGGCTAAAATCCTGGTCAGCTGATGTTACTTCTAAGTCTAAATTGCTTAATATACCTTTCAAAGGGCAGACCTTATTCGGGCCCGGGTTGAAAGAGATTATCGCTGACATTACAGGAGGTAAAGGCCATGCCCTGCCTCAGGACAAAGCCAAAGCCAAGACTAGACAGTCTAATTTTCGTTCCTTTCGTAATTTCAAAGCAGGAGCAGCATCAACTTCCTCTGCACCAAAACAGGAAGGAGCTGTTGCTCGCTACAGACAAGGCTGGAAACCTAACCAGTCCTGGAACAAGGGCAAGCAGACTAGGAAACCTGCTGCTGCCCCTAAAACAGCATGAATTGAGGGCCCCCGATCCGGGATCGGATCTAGTGGGGGGCAGACTTTCTCTCTTCGCCCAGGCTTGGGCAAGAGATGTTCAGGATCCCTGGGCGCTAGAGATAATATCTCAGGGATACCTTCTGGACTTCAAATACTCTCCTCCAAGAGAGAGATTTCATCTGTCAAGATTGTCAACAATCCAGACAAAGAAAGAGGCGTTTCTACGCTGCGTACAAGAGCTCTTGTTAATGGGAGTAATCCATCCAGTTCCACGATCGGAACAGGGACAGGGGTTTTACTCAAATCTGTTTGTGGTTCCCAAAAAAGAGGGAACTTTCAGACCAATCCTGGACTTAAAGATCCTAAACAAATTCCTAAGAGTTCCATCGTTCAAGATGGAGACTATTCGGACAATTTTACCTATGATCCAAGAGGGTCAGTACATGACCACTGTAGATTAATAAGATGCTTACCTTCACATACCGATTCACAAAGATCATTATCGGTACCTAAGGTTTGCCTTCCTAGACAGGCATTACCAGTTTGTGGCTCTTCCATTCGGATTGGCTACAGCTCCAAGAATCTTCACAAAGGATCTGGGTGCTCTTCTGGCGGTACTAAGACCGCGGGGAATCTCGGTAGCTCCATACCTAGACGACATTCTGATACAAGCTTCAAGCTTTCAAACTGCCAAGTCTCATACAGAGTTAGTGCTGGCATTTCTAAGGTCACATGGATGGAAGGTGAACGAAAAGAAGAGTTCACTCGTTCCACTCACAAGAGTTCCCTTCCTGGGGACTCTTATAGATTCTGTAGAAATGAAGATTTACCTGACAGAGGACAGGCTAACAAGACTTCAAAGTGCTTGCCGCACCCTTCATTCCATTCAACACCCGTCAGTGGCTCAATGCATGGAGGTAATCGGCTTAATGGTAGCGGCAATGGACATAGTACCCTTTGCACGCTTACACCTCAGACCACTGCAACTGTGCATGCTAAGTCAGTGGAATGGGGATTACTCAGACTTATCCCCTTCTCTGAATCTGGATCAAGAGACCAGAAATTCTCTTCTATGGTGGCTTTCTCGGCCACATCTGTCCAGGGGGATGCCATTCAGCAGACCAGACTGGACAATTGTAACAACAGACGCCAGCCTTCTAGGTTGGGGTGCCGTCTGGAATTCTCTGAAGGCTCAGGGACAATGGAGTCAGGAGGAGAGTCTCCTGCCAATAAACTTTCTGGAATTGAGAGCAGTTCTCAATGCCCTCCTGGCTTGGCCCCAGTTGACAACTCGGGGGTTCATCAGGTTTCAGTCGGACAACATCACGACTGTAGCTTACATCAACCATCAGGGAGGGACAAGAAGCTCCCTAGCTATGATGGAAGTATCAAAGATAATTCGCTGGGCAGAGTCTCACTCTTGCCACCTGTCAGCAATCCACATCCCGGGAGTGGAGAACTGGGAGGCGGATTTCTTAAGTCGTCAGACTTTTCATCCGGGGGAGTGGGAACTTCATCCGGAGGTCTTTGCCCAAATACTTCGACGTTGGGGCAAACCAGAGATAGATCTCATGGCGTCGCGACAGAACGCCAAGCTTCCTCGTTACGGGTCCAGATCCAGGGATCCAGGAGCAGTCCTGATAGATGCTCTGACAGCACCTTGGGACTTCAGGATGGCTTACGTGTTTCCACCCTTCCCGTTACTTCCTCGATTGATTGCCAGAATCAAACAAGAGAGAGCATCAGTGATTCTAATAGCACCTGCGTGGCCACGCAGGACTTGGTATGCAGACCTGGTGGACATGTCATCCTGTCCACCTTGGTCTCTACCTCTGAAACAGGACCTTCTGATACAGGGTCCCTTCAAACATCAAAATCTAACTTCTCTGAAGCTGACTGCTTGGAAATTGAACGCTTGATTTTATCAAGACGTGGGTTTTCTGAGTCAGTTATTGATACCTTAATACAGGCTAGGAAACCTGTTACCAGAAAGATTTACCATAAGATATGGCGTAAATACCTATATTGGTGTGAATCCAAAGGTTACTCTTGGAGTAAGGTTAGGATTCCTAGGATATTGTCTTTTCTACAAGAAGGTTTAGAAAAGGGTTTATCTGCTAGTTCATTAAAGGGACAGATCTCAGCTCTGTCCATTCTGTTACACAAACGTCTGTCAGAAGTTCCTGACGTCCAGGCTTTTTGTCAGGCTTTGGCCAGGATTAAGCCTGTGTTTAAAACTGTTGCTCCACCATGGAGTTTAAACCTTGTTCTTAATGTTTTACAGGGCGTTCCGTTTGAACCCCTTCATTCCATTGATATAAAGTTGTTATCTTGGAAAGTTCTATTTTTAATGGCTATTTCCTCGGCTCGAAGAGTCTCTGAATTATCAGCCTTACATTGTGATTCTCCTTATTTGATTTTTCATTCGGATAAGGTAGTCCTGCGTACTAAACCTGGGTTCTTACCTAAGGTAGTTACTAACAGGAATATCAATCAAGAGATTGTTGTTCCTTCTTTATGCCCAAATCCTTCTTCAAAGAAGGAACGTCTACTGCACAACCTGGATGTAGTCCGTGCTCTAAAATTTTACTTACAGGCAACTAAGGAATTTCGACAAACGTCTTCTCTGTTTGTCATTTACTCTGTGCAGAGGAGAGGTCAAAAAGCTTCCGCTACCTCTCTCTTTCTTTTTGGCTTCGTAGCATAATACATTTAGCTTATGAGACTGCTGGACAGCAGCCTCCTGAAAGAATTACAGCTCATTCTACTAGAGCTGTGGCTTCCACTTGGGCCTTCAAGAATGAGGCCTCTGTTGAACAGATTTGCAAGGCTGCAACTTGGTCTTCGCTTCATACTTTTTCCAAATTTTACAAATTTGACACTTTTGCTTCATCGGAGGCTATTTTTGGGAGAAAGGTTCTTCAGGCAGTGGTTCCTTCTGTATAAAGAGCCTGCCTATCCCTCCCGTCATCCGTGTACTTTTGCTTTGGTATTGGTATCCCAGAAGTAATGATGACCCGTGGACTGATCACACTTAACAGAAGAAAACATAATTTATGCTTACCTGATAAATTCCTTTCTTCTGTAGTGTGATCAGTCCACGGCCCGCCCTGTTTTTAAGGCAGGTAAATATTTTTTAATTTATACTCCAGTCACCACTTCACCCTTGGCTTTTCCTTTCTCGTTGGTCCTTGGTCGAATGACTGGGAGTGACGTAGAGGGGAGGAGCTATATGCAGCTCTGCTGGGTGAATCCTCTTGCACTTCCTGTTGGGGAGGAGTAATATCCCAGAAGTAATGATGACCCGTGGACTGATCACACTACAGAAGAAAGGAATTTATCAGGTAAGCATAAATTATGTTTTATTAACCCCTAATCTGCCCTCCTTAACATCGCCGCCACCGACCTACAATTAACCCCTAATCTCCCGCCCGCAACGTTGCCGCTACTATAATAAATGTATTAACCCCTAAACCTAAGTCTAACCCTAACACCCCCTAACATAAATATAATTTAAATTAAACTAAATAATATTCCTATAATTAAATAAATTAATCCTATTTAAAACAAAATACTTACCTAGAAAATTAACCCTAATATTGCTACAATATAAATAATAATTACATTGTATCTATTTTAGGATTTATATTTATTTTACAGGCAACTTTGTATTTATTTTAACTAGGTACAATAGCTATTAAATAGTTATTAACCTAAAATAATTACAAAATTACATGTAAAATAAATCCTAACCTAAGTTACAATTAAACCTAACACTACACTATCATTAAATTAATTAAATAAATTACCTACAATTAGCTAAACTAAAATACAATTAAATTAACTAATCTATAATAAAAAAACAAACACTAAATTACAAAAAATTAAAAAATATTACAAGAATTTTAATCTAATTACACTTAATCTAAGCCCCCTAATAAAATATTATATTTATAATAACTTTATTATAGTAGCGGCGACGTTGGGGGCGGCAGATTAGGGGTTAATAATTGTAGGTAGGTGGCGGTGATGTTAGGGAGGGCAGATTAGGGGTTAATACAATTTATTCTAGTGTTTGCGAGGCGGGAGTGCGGTGGTTTAGGGGTTAATACATTTATTATAGTGGCGGCGAGGTCCGGTCGGCAGATTAGGGGTTTATACTTGTAGTTAGGTTGCGGCGAAGTTGGGGGGGGCAGATTAGGGGTTAATAAATATAATATAGGTGTCGGCGATGTTAGGGGCAGCAGATTAGGGGTTCATAGGGATAATGTAGGTTGCGGCGGTGTCCGGAGCAGCAGATTAGGGGTTAATAATATTATGCAGGTGTCGGCGATGTTGGGGGCGGCAGATTAGGGGTTAATAAGTGTAAGGTTAGGGGCGTTTAGATTCGAGGTTCATGTTAGGGTGTTAGGTGCAGACTTAGAGAGTGTTTCCCTTAGGAAACAAAGGGGCTGCGTTAGGAGCTTAACGCTGCTTTTTTGCAGGTGTTTTTTTTTTCAGCCCAAACTGCCCCATTGTTTCCTATGGGGATATCGTGCACAAGCACGTTTTGCCAGCTTACCGCTACCGTAAGCAGCGCTGGTATTGAGGGTTGAAGTAGCGTTAAATTATGCTCAAAGCTCCCTTTTCTGAGCCTAACGCAGCCACTCAGACAACTCTAAATACCAGCGTTGTTTAAAGGGTGCGCTGGGAAAAAAAGCAGCATTAGCTACATGGGTTTTTACAGACAAAACTCTAAATATAGGCGTATGGTTTTAAAAAACTCAAACGGCTTAAACACGTAAGTAAAGTGTTACTTGGGAACTGCAAGTTTTGCAACTGCTGAGCAAGACAGACAGTAAGGCAAACTAAAGTGTGAGTTACATTTAGCTGTCTATGAGTGTCAGGTGCTGCTCATGAGCTGCTGTGCTTGCAGCTGCCAAGTGGGACTTTATTCTATGTGTTTAACCCCTTTGTGAGGTGTTAAACGCATACTAAGACAGGGACAGTAATGGAAAATGTACGTTTTCTGCATTAGAATATCCTCTTAAGCATGAGGAAATAAGATAATTTCTTACTTATTGCAAAGTGTGATTAATTCATAACAAAAGAAAAGCAAATCCCTTGTTAAGGAGATGTTTCTATCGATGTAGAAAAGCTGATCAATTATATTTCTTTCATGTAATTAGCAAGAGTCCATGAGCTAGTGAGGTATGGGATATACAATCCTACCAAATATCAGGAACTCAGCACGCAGCAATTCCACTGTGCTTCAGCCAGCCACAGACACACAGCTTACCTGTGTGTACATCCTTAAGCTGTGTGTCTGTGGCTGGCTGAAGCAGATTGTAATTGCTGCGTGCTGAGTTCCTGACTTTGCCAAAGGATTTACCAGGGACTGTGAGCTGCAGGTGTGCGGATGTTTCCAACTCAGGGGTATGGAGCAGGGATTTCCCAAGGTTAGTGCACAAGATGCTGAAGGTGGAGAAGAGTGAGTAGGGTAACAGCTGTTCGCAGGTTCCTTGTTTGTAGCACCTTACTCATCCATAACATATGTATTGAATGAATATTGGACATCTGAGGTTAAGTCCAGTGTCGGTGGAAGATAGAACCGAATTTGGGCATCTATCTTTTTCTCTGCAATATCTTCTGAGAACGTGTTCCTGTTTCACTTCGCATTCACGAGTCAGCTGAGCGGCTCCAAAGTCTGTCTGCTGAATGTTGCACTAGTTGTGCATCTTGGTTTGTGAGTATATTTTGAGAGATATACTTGCCTTATCCAATGTTCCCTATGGTATCACACTAGGCACCTATTTTTCATCCCATCTTGCATGATTTGGTTGCAAGAACTGCTTCACCGTTTTCTGGGGTGGATATCCCTAGTTTGCTGAACACCTAAGAAGATTTAAAATATCACTGATCTCATTGAGTCACAAATCATTTTGTTACTGTTGTATCTTATTCTTTATCACTTAAAATTTTGTTTATCATAGCAATTCCACTATATTGTATATGATAATTTGGTTGATGTTGGTGCACCTTTTTATTTAGTTCAGTTTTGTACTGCACTTCGTTGAGCATTTCTATGGCTGATGTTGCAACTGCAGCAACGTTTTGGTTGGAAAGTTTAGAGCAACAGGAAATGGATCCTGATTTGTCTAGCATTGTTAGCTTGCTTCAAAATGCTGATCATTTTATCTGTGATGCTAAAATTGCTTTGTGGCTCAAATATTGAAATGCTGACATGGTATCCAAGTCTAGATTGCTATCTCTTTCTTTTCAAGGTAATAATTTATTTGGTTCTCCATTGGATTCGATTATTTCAACTGTCACTGGGGGGAAGGGAGTTTTTTGCCTCAGGATAAAAATCTAAAGCTTCTAACCATTTTCGTTCCTTTCGACAAAATAAGGAACATAAACCTAATCCTTCCCCCAAAGAGTCTGGTTCCAATTGGAAACCTTCAAGTTGGAGTAAATCCAAACCATTTAAGAAACCAAAGCCAGCCCCCAAGTCTTCATGAAGGTGCGGCCCTCATTCTAGCTCAGCTGGTAGGGGGCAGATTAAGATTCTTCCAAAGTATTTGGGCAGATTATGTCCAAAATCAATGGATTCAGACTATTGTCTCTCAAGGGTACTGAATAGGATTCAGAATAAGACCTCATGTGAGAAGATTTTTTTTCTCTTGCGCATCCCTGCAAATCCAGTAAAGGCTCAGGCTTTTCTGAAGTGTATTTCAGACCTGGAGTTTTCAGGGGTAATCATACCAGTTACGTTTCGGGAATAGGATCTGTGGTTTTATTCAAATCTATTCATTGTCCCAAAGAAAGAAAATTCATTGTATGAATGGTATTGCAGTGGTATTGCAGTGTTTCCTTATTTGGACAATATCTTGGTACTAGCTCTGTCTTTACATTCTGCAGAATCTCACACGAATCAACTAGTGTTTCTTCAAAGACATGGTTGGAGGATCAATTTACCAAAAAGTTCCTTGATTCCTCAGACAAGGGTCACCTTTTTAGGTTTCCAGATAGATTTAGTGTCCATGACTCTAACAGACAAGAGACAATTAAAATTGGTTTCAGCTTGTTGGAACCTTCAGTCTCAATCATTCCCTTCAGTAGCTATGTGCATGGTAGTTTTAGGTCTCATGACTGCAGCATCGGACGTGATCCACTTTGCTCGTTTTCATATGAGACCTCTCCAGCTTTGTATGCTGAATCAGTGGTGCAGGGATTATTCAAGGATATTACAATTAATATCCTTAAATCCCAATGTTCGACTATCTCTGACTTGGTGGTTAGATCACCATCGTATAGTTCAAGGGGCCTCTTTTGTTCGTCCATCCTGGACTGTGATCAAAACAGATGCAAGTCTTTCAAGTTGGGGAGCTGTCTGGGGATCTATGACAGCACAAGGGGTTTGGAAATCTCAAGAGGCGAGGTTACCAATCAATATTTTAGAACTGCTATTTTCAAGGCTCTTCAGGTTTGGCCTCTGTTGAAGAGAGAACCATTCATTTGTTTTCAGATGGACAATATCACAACTGTGGCATATATCAATCATCAGGGTGGGACTCACAGTCCCCAAGCTATGAAAGTAGTATCTTGTATACTTGCTTGGGCGGAATCCAGCTCCTGTCTAACTTCTGTGATTCATATCCCAGGTGTAGACAATTGGGAAGTGGATTATCTCAGCTGTCAGACTTTACATCCGGGGGAGTGGTCACTCCATCCAGATGTGTTTTCTCAGATTGTTCAGATGTGGGGTCTTCCAGAAATAGATATGATGGCTTCCCGTCTAAACAAGAAACGTCCCAGGTACCTGTCAGGTGGAGGCAGAGGATGCATTAGCAGTTCCTTGGTGTTACCAACCTGCTTATATTTTCCTGCCTCTAGTTCTTCTTCCAAGAGTGATCTCCAAGATCATCATGGAACAATCGTTTGTGTTGCTGGTAGCTCCAGCATGGCCTCACAGGTTTTGGTATGCAGATATTGTTTGGATGTCCAGTTGCCAACCTTGGCCACTTCCTTTAAGACCAGACCTTCTGTCTCAAGGTCCGTTTTTCCATCAGGATCTCAAATCCATTAAATTTGAAGGTATGGAAAATGAACGCTTAGTGCTTAGTCAGAGGTGTCTCTGACTTGGTGATTAATACAAGCCTGCCATTAAATCAATCTTTCCTCCTTGAAGTCTTAATTTGGTTTTGAAGGCTTTACAGGCTCCTCCGTTTGAGCCTATGCATTCTTTGGACATTAAACTACTTTCTTGGAAAGTGTTGTTTCTTTTGGTCATCTCTTCTGCTAGAAGAGTTTCCGAATTATCTGCTCTTTCTTGTGAATTTCCTTTTTTGATTTTCCATCAGGATAAGGCAGTTTTGCGTACTTCATTTAAATTTCTACCTAAGGTTGTGAATTCTAACAACATTAATAGAGAAATTGTTGTTCCTTCTTTGTGTCCTAATCCTAAGAATTCTGTGGAGGGATCCTTATATTCTTTGGATGTTGTAAGAGCTTTGAAATATGTTGAAGCTACTAAAGATTTCAGGAAGACTTCTAGTCTGTCTTTTCTGGTCCTAGGAAAGGTCAGAAGGCTTTCTGCCGTTTCCTTGGCATCTTGGTTAAAGCTTTTGATTCATCAGGCTTATTTGGAGTCCGGTCAGGCCCCGCCTCAGAGAATTACAGCTCATTCTACTAGATCAGTCTCCACTTTGTGGGCTTTTAAGAATGAAGCTTCAGTTAATCAGATTTCCAAAGCAGCTACCTGGTCTTCTTTGCATAAATTTACTAAATTCTACCATTTTTTTATGTATTTGCTTCTTCGGAAGCAGTTTTTGATAGAAACGTTTTCAGGCAGCTGTTTCAGTTTGATTCCTCTGCTTATGTTTTTAAGTTTTTTTTCTTTTCATTTATGAGAATAAACTTATTTTGGGTTGTGGATTAACTTTTTCAGCGAAAAATGGCTTATTATTTTTATCCCTCCCTCTCTAGTAACCCTTCTGTGGAGTTCCACATCTTGGGTATTACTATCCCATACATCACTAACTCATGGACTCTTGCCAATTACATGAAAGAAAACATAATTTATGTAAGAACTTACCTGATAAATTCTTTTTTTTTTTTTTTCATATTGGCAAGAGTCCATGAGACCCTCCCTTTTTATGGTGGTTATGATTTTTTGTATAAAGCACAATTATTTCCAAATTCCTTTTTTGATGCTTTTTACTCCTTTCTTTATCACCCCACTACTTGGCTATTTGTTAAATTAATTTCTTTCATATTGGCAAGAGTCCATGAGCTAGTAATGTATGGGATATACAATCCTACCAGGAGGGGCAAAGTTTCCCAAACCTCAAAATGCTCATAAATACACCCCTCACCACACCCACAATTCAGTTAATCAGGTAAGTTCTACATAAATTATGTTTTTCCATGCTATAAACATACATTAAATCTCCCTCCTTGAATAGAAATTAGTCAATGGGACATTTAAACACTAGTCGTCATATTTATTTATTTTTCCAGCAAGAAGGCCCAAAAGATTCTAAATATACAACTATTACATTTATTTTTCTTTCTATTGGTAGAGTCCACAAGAATCCTTACTCTTTTGAAATACATCACCTGGCCACCAGAAGGAGGCAAAGACACCCCAAACCAGAGCTCTCAAATATCCCTCCTATATCCCCTTTCCTCCCAGTAGTTCTTTGCCTCGCCTAGGACAAGGCATAAATAATAGGAACCGCTTGCCGTATTACTTCTCATTCCACTGAAGCCTCATTCTTGAAGGCCCAGGAAGTTGAAAAAAAGATCTGCAAGGGGTTGTCCTGGTCTTCCCTGCATACCTTTTACTAAGTTTTATCAGTTTGAAGTTTTTGCTTCGGCAGAGGTGGCTTTTGTCGGGAAGGTCTTTCAAGACATGGTGCCTAGTAAGTAGATGACTGTCTTGCCTTTGTCCCACCCAAATTTTTTGTGAACTTAACAGCTTGGGTATTGCTTCCCAAGAGTAAGGATTCTCGTGGACTCTCACCATCAATAGTCCAGACTACCTGTAGTGAGTCCACAACCCTGCCCATTTTATTTCTGGTGGCAGCAGTCCTAGTTTTGCAGCTCTTTAACCCTTTTATTTCTCTTACGTTTTCCCTGTCCTTTGGTGTAAGACTACTGGGAGGGAGGGAAGGGGAAGCAATCTACAGTTTTTATCTAACCGTTCTGATCAGCTATACAGTTATTTCTTTCATGTAATTGGCAAGAGTCCATGAGCTAGTGACATATGGGATATACATTCCTACCAGGAGGGGCAAAGTTTCCCAAACCTCAAAATGCCTATAAATACACCCCTCACCACACCCACAATTGTTTTACAAACTTTGCCTCCCATGGAGGTGGTGAAGTAAGTTTGTGCTAGATTTCTACGTTGATATGTGCTTTGCAGCAGGCTGAAGCCCGGTTTTCCTCTCAGTGTGCAGTGAATGTCAGAGGGATGTGAAGGGAGTATTGCCTATTGAATACCATGGTCTTCCTCTAGGGGATCTATTTCATAGGTTCTCTGTTATCGATCGTAGAGATTTCTTCTCCTACCTCCCTTTTCAGATCGACGATATACTCTTATACACCATTACCTCTACTGATTCTCGTTTCAGTACTGGTTTGGCTATCTACTTTATGTAGATGAGTGTCTTGGGGTAAGTAAGTCTTATTTTTTTTGTGACACTCTAAGCTATGGTTGGGCACTTTATATGTAAAGTTCTAAATATTTGTGTTTAAACTTATATTTGCCATGATTCAGGATAATCAGTATTCCTTAATTCAGACTGTCAGTTTCTTTATTTGAGATAATGCATATGAATAAATATTTTTTTCTTACCTTGAAAATTTTCAATTGACTTTTTTCCCTGCGGGCTGTTAGGCTCGCGGGGGCAGAAAATGCTTCAATTTATTGCGTCATTTTCGGCGCAAACTTTTGTCATTTCCGGCGCCGTAGTTGACGCCGGAAGTTTGTTCGTAGTTACGTAATTTTTTGACGCATGTGTGTTAAGACGTTTTTTTTTGCTGTTAGGCTCGCGGGTGCAAAAAATGCTAGAATTTATTGCGTCATTTTTGGCGCGAGATTGACGTTTGTCTGACGTCAACGTCATTTCCGGTGTCGTAGTTGACACCGGAAGTTTTCACGTAGTTGCGTCATTTTTGACTCTCGTGTTTGTTACAGACGTTTTTGGCGCCAAAAAATATGTGGGCGTCATACTTTGCGCCAGTTTTTTTACATTATTTAAGTCTCACTTTTTAGTTGCTTCTGGTTTCTAGAGGCTTGTTCTGTTTGCATTTTTTCCCATTCCTGAAACTTTCATTTAAGGAATTTGATAATTTTGCTTTATATGTTGTTTTTTCTATTACATATTGCAAGATGTCACAACCTGACCCTGGATCAGAATCTACTTCTGGAAAGACGCTGCCTGATGTTGGTTCTACCAAAGCCAAGTGCATTTGTTGTAAACTTATGCTAACTGTTCCTCCGGCTGTAGTTTGTTAGTTGTCATGATAAACTATCAAACGCAGATAATATTTCCATTAGTAATAATCCATTACCTGTTGTTGCTCCGTCAACATCTAATGTTCAGCATGTTCCTGTTAATGTAAAAGAATTTGTTTCTAATTCTATTCGAAAGGCTCTGTCTGTTATACCTCCTTCTAGTAAACGTAAAAGGTCTTTTAAAACTTCTCATAAATCAGATGACTTTTTAAATGACCGCCATCATTCTGACTTATCTATCTCTGATGAGGATCTTTCTGGATCAGAAGATTCTGCCTCAGATATTGACACTGATAAATCTTCATATTTGTTTAAGATGGAGTTTATTCGTTCTTTACTGAAAGTGTTGATTGCATTAGATATGGAGGAGTCTAGTCCTCTTGATATTAAAAGTAGTAAGCATTTAAATTCGTTTTTTAAACCTCATGTAGTTATTCCAGACGTTTATCCAGGTCCTGATGCTATTTCAGATGTAATTTCTAGGGAATGGAATAGTCTGGGTACTTCATTTACTCCTTCTCCAAGGTTTAAGAAATTGTTCCCTTTGCCGTCTGATAGATTAGAGTTTTGGGAGAAAATCCCCAAAGTTGATGGGGCTATTTCTACTCTTGCTAAACGTACTACTATTCCTACGGCAGATAGTACTTCTTTTAAGGATCTTTTAGCTAGGAAGCTTGAATCATTTCTAAGGAAGGCTTATTTATGTTCAGGTAATCTTCTTAGGCCTGCTATTTCTTTGGCTGATGTTGCAGCTTCCACCTTCTGGTTGGAGGCTTTAGCACAACAAGTGTCGGACCATGATGCTTATAGCATTGTTAAACTTCTTCAACATGCTAATAACTTTGTGATGCCATTTTTGATATCATTAGGATTGATGTCGGGTATATGTCTTTAGCTATTTTAGCTTGAAGAGCTTTATGGCTTAAATCTTGGAATGCAGATATGACTTCTAAGTCAATGTTGCTTTCTCTTTCTTTCCAAGGTAATAAGTTAGTTGGTTCTCAGTTGGATTCTATAATTTCAACTGTCACTGGGGGGGAAAGGAGCTTTTTTTGCCTCAGGATAAAAAAATCTAAGGGTAAATATAGGGCTGCTAATCGTTTTCGTTCCTTTCGTCAGAATAAGGAACAGAAGCCTGACCCTTCCCCTAAAGGAACGGTCTCCGTTTGGAAACCTTCTCCAGTCTGGAATAAATCCAAGCCTTTTAGGAAATCAAAACCAGCTCCCAAGTCCGCATGAAGGCGCGGCCCTCATTCCAGCACAGCTGGTAGGGGGCAGGTTACGATTTTTCAAAGATGTTTGGATCAGTTCGATTCAAAATCATTGGATTCAGAACATTGTTTCTCAAGGGTACAGAATAGGTTTCAAGATAAGACCGCCTGTGAGAAGATTCTTTCTCTCACGCATTCCAGTAAACCCAGTAAAGGCTCAGGCTTTTCTGAAATGTGTTTCAGACCTGGAGTCAGCTGGGGTAATTGTGCCAGTTCCAGATCTGGAACGGGGTCTGGGGTTTTATTCAACTCTGTTCATTGTACAGAAGAAAGAGCATTATTTCAGACAAGTTCTGGATATAAAAATATTGAATCGTTATGTAAGGATACCAACATTCAAAATAGTGACTATAAGGATTATTCTGCCTTTTGTTCAGCAAGGGCATTATATGTCCACAATAGACTTACAGGATGCATATCTTCATATTCCTATTCATCCGGATCACTATCGGTTCCTGAGATTCTCTTTTCTAGACAAGCATTACCAATTTGTTGCTCTTCCTTTTGGCCTAGCAACAGCTCCAAGGATCTTTTCAAAGGTTCTCTGTGCCCTTCTCTCTGTAATCAGAGAGCAGGGTATTGCGGTATTTCCTTATTTGGATGATATCTTGGTACTTGCTCAGTCTTTACATTCTGCAGAATCACATACAAATCAACTTGTGTTGTTTCTTCAAAGACATGGTTGGAGGATCAATTTACCAAAGAGTTCCTTGATTCCTCGGACAAGGGTAACCTTTTTGGGTTTCCAAATAGATTCAGTATCCATGACTTTGTCTTTAACAGAGAAGAGACGTCTGAAATTGGTTTCAGCTTGTCTAAACCTTCAGTCTCAATCATTCACTTCGCTAGCTTTGTGCATGGAAATTTTAGGTCTCATGACTGCAGCATCGGACGCGATCCCCTTTGCTTGTTTTCACATGAGGCCTCTCCAGCTTTGTATGCTGAACCAATGGTGCAGGGATTATACAAAGATATCACAATTAATATCCTTAAATGACAATGTTCGTTTTTCTCTAACTTGGTGGTTGGATCACCATCGTTTAGTTCAAGGGGCCTCATTTGTTCGTCCAACCTGGACTGTGATCACAACAGATGCAAGTCTTTCAGGTTGGGGAGCTGTATGGGGATCTCTGACAGCGCAGGGGGTTGGGGAATCTCAGGAGGTGAGATTACCAATCAACATTTTGGAACTCCATGCGATTTTCAGAGATCTTCAGTTCTGGCCTCTTCTGAAGAGAGAATAGTTTATTTGTTTTCAGACAGACAATGTCACAACCGTGGCGTATGTCAATCATCAAGGTGGGACTCACAGTCCTCAGGCTATGAAAGAAGTATCTCGGATACTTGTATGGGCGGAGTCCAGATTCTTTCTAATCTCTGCTGTTCACATCCCAGGTATAGACAATTGAGAAGTGGATTATCTCAGCCGCCAGTTGTTACATCCGGGCGAATGGTCTCTTCATCCAGAGGTATTTCTTCAGATTGTTCAGATATGGGGACTTCCAGAAATAGATCTGATGGCTTCTCATCTAAACAGGAAACTTCCCAGGTATCTGTCCAGATCCAGGGATCCTCAGGCGGAAGCAGTGGATGCGTTGTCACTTCCTTGGAATTATCATCCGGCTTATATTTTTCCGCCTCTAGTTCTTCTTCCAAAAGTTATTTCCAAAATCAAAATGGAACGTTCGTTTTTGCTGCTGGTGGCTCCAGCATGGCCACACAGGTTTTGGTATGCGGATCTTGTTCAGATGGCCAGTTGCCAACCTTGGACACCTCCGTTAAGGCCAGACCTTCTATCTCAAGGCCCATTTTTCCATCAGGATCTCAAATCATTAAATTTGAAGGTATGGAAATTGAACGCTTAATACTTAGTCATAGAGGTTTCTCTGACTCCGTGATTAATACTATGTTACAGGCTCGTAAATCTGTGGCTAGAAAGATTTATTACAGAGTTTGGAAGACTTACATTTCTTGGTGTTCTTCTCATAAATTCTCTTGGCATACTTTTAGAATTCCTAGAATTTTACAGTTTCTTCAGGATGGTTTGGATAAGGGTTTGTCTGCAAATTCCTTGAAAGGACAAATCTCTGCTCTTTCTGTTCTGTTTCACAGAAAAAATGCTAATCTTTCTGATATTCATTGTTTTGTACAGGCTTTGGTTCGTATCAAGCCTGTCATTAAATCAATCTCTCCTCCTTGGAGTCTTAATTTGGTTTTGAGGGCTTTACAGGCTCCTCCGTGAGCCTATGCATTCTCTGGACATTAAATTACTTTCTTGGAAAGTCTTGTTCCTTTTGGTCATCTCTTCTGCTAGAAGAGTTTCTGAGTTATTTGCTCTTTCTTGTGAGTCTCCTTTTCTGATTTTTCATCAGGATAAGGCGGTTTTGCAGACTTCATTTAAATTTTTACCTAAAGTTGTGAATTCTAACAACATTAGTAGAGAAATTGTTGTCCCTTCGTTGTGTCCTAATCCTAAGAATTCTCTGGAGAGATCTTTACATTCTTTGGATGTAGTAAGAGCTTTGAAATATTATGTTGAAGCTACTAAAGATTTCAGAAAGACCTCTAGTCTATTTGTTATCTTTTCTGGTTCCAGGAAAGGTCAGAAGGCTTCTGCCATTTCTTTGGCGTCTTGGTTAAAGCTTTTGATTCATCATGCTTATGTGGAGTCGGGTAAATCCTGCCTCAAAGGATTACGGCTCATTCTACTAGGTCAGTTTCTACTTCCTGGGCTTTTAAGAATGAAGCTTCTGTTGATCAGATTTGCAAAGCGGCAACTTGGTCTTCTTTGCATACTTTTACTAAATTCTACCATTTTGATGTTTTTTCCTCCTCAGAAGCAGTTTTTGGTAGAAAAGTTCTTCAGGCAGCTGTTTCAGTTTGATTCTTCTGCTAATAATTTCAGTTTTTTTCATTATAAAGATTAAAACTTTTTGATTTGGGTTGTGGATTGTTTTTTCAGCGGAATTGGCTGTCTTTATTTTATCCCTCTCTAGTGACTCTTGCGTGGAAGTTCCACATCTTGGGTATCTGCTATCCCATACATCACTAGCTCATGGACTCTTGCCAATTACATGAAAGAAAACATAATTTATGTAAGAACTTACCTGATAAATTAATTTCTTTAATATTGGCAAGAGTCAATGAGGCCCACCCTTTTTTGTGCTGGTTGATTTTTTTGTATAAAGCACAATTATTCCAATTCCTTGTTTGATGCTTTCGCTCCTTTCTTATCACCCCACTTCTTGGCTATTCGTTAAACTGAATTGTGGGTGTGGTGAGGGGTGTATTTATAGGCATTTTGAGGTTTGGGAAACTTTGCACCTCCTGGTAGGAATGTATATCCCATACGTCACTAGCTCATGGACTCTTGCCAATATGAAAGAAATGAATTTATCAGGTAAGTTCTTACATAAATTATGCTTTTCAGACTCTGATTCTAAGACCTCAGATCCGTCTTCTGAAAGTAAAGTAGTTTTAGATGATCAGGAGTCAGTTAATGATCAGAATACAGAATTCTTTTTTGTATGTTCAAGCTTTAACATCTTCACACTCTAATAAAGGATGTTTTACGCACTTCAGCGGAACAAGACTCTAAGCCTTCTGAGAAAAAATCCATCAAACAATTGGATTTAATTTTCAAACCTCCTGTTAAAGCTCCAGAGGTTTTTTTTGTGTCATAGGCGATTTACTGAGTTAATTTCCAATCAATTAAAAACATGTATAGTCACTTAGTGGGTTTGCAACGGTTACAAATTACACTTCCATAGCCATAAACCCCTTGCAATTCATCAAAGTAAAATCACAACACTTTTTAATCAATGGTAACACTGTTAAAACGTTTGCGAGATGATGCACGTTACTACACCAAATATGAAAGTTCAGTTCATCCAATGTTAAGAAATGAACGAAGAGTACCTCACAACATCTTACGTGTACCAACCAGTGTATTGGAGATCCTCAGTTGCTATGACTCTTCACAATAATCCTGCACTATGGCAGGTCCAAGCTTCACTGGGTGGGCAGATGACGCCAACCACTGATGTTACTTCCGTAATCGGCACTTCACTTGGATCAACCACGTGACCCACTGTGAAACACAGCGTTTAGGAGTCCAATTTAAAAGGCACTGTGTTAATCACAAGAGCTTCCCATTCTCCTCAATACAAATTCATCAAGTGTAATTTGAAAGATCCACAGCCTTGAAGAAACGAGTTTAAAATATACAAGGCACTCGAAGCTCAGGAAATACATCCTACACATTTCATGCCTATAGGTGCGCTTCTTCAGGGTCAAAGTAAGATCTCCCCCTAAACATCTTTTATAGTGCAACTCTTTACAAACCATACACAATTTGCATAATTTACAAAACAATCACATTACTGCAAAAGTTAGCAACATTATTATTGTGTGTATCACACTTTACTCGCATCAGTATATATACATTTATTGTATAAAAGCAGTATACAGTATAAATGTATTTAACACATTATACCATATCCAAAGGCTGCATAATGAATTGATCAGGAGAAAATAAAATTAAAGGGATATGAAACCCATTTTTTTTGTTTTTCATGATTCAGATAGAGCAATGGTTTTCAAACCTGTCATCAGGCCTCACCTATAGTCCAGGTTTTCTGGATAACCTTAGAGGAGAGCAGGTAAAATAACTGTTTACTAATCAGCTGATTATTTCACCTATGCTCCAGTTCAGATATCCACAAAATGTGGCATGTTGGGGAGGCCTGAGGACAGGTTTGATAACCAGTGCGAGAGAGCATGCAGTTTTTTTAAAAAACAAATTTCCAATTTTCTCCTTTTTTTCTTCTATTAATTTTTCTTGGTATGCTCTGTTGAAGAAGCAGCAATGCATTACTGGTTGCTGACTGAACATATGGGTGAGCCAATGACAATCTGTAGATAAATGCAGCCGCCAATCAGCAGCTAGAACCTAGGTTCTTTGCTACTCCTGAGTTTTCTTACATAAACCTTTCAGCAAAGCATAACAAGAGAAGGAAGCAAATTTAAATAGAAGTAAATTAGAAAGTTGTTTAAAAATTGTATGTTCTATCTGAATCATGAGATTTTTTTGGGGTTTCATGTCCCTTTAAAAACAGATTTGGAACAGTATTAAAAAAATTCTATTTTCAGCAGAAATCTTTCTGTCAAAAATATAGACAAAGGACGTCATGAATCACTTGTAAGAGGTCTATAAACATTATAGCACTTCCCTGTCACAGTGAAACAAAACCTCTAGAAACATACAGCTTTCAGGCAAAATATTAAATTGTATTCAGGTTAGATGACCTGCTTTTGATATAGCAGGGGGATACCACCTTCATTTCTGAATTTAAGTTATTAAAACTACAATTGTATGAATTAAACATTTTACATATACATTTTCCCAAAAAACTAATTTCATTTCCATCTAAAGGGGAGGAGAGTCCACGGCTTCATTCATTGCTTGCGGGAATTAAGAACCTGGCCACCAGGAGGAGGCAAAGACACCCCAGCCAAAGGTTTAAATACCCCCCCCACCTCCCTCATCCCCCAGTCATTCTTTGCCTTTCGTCACAGGAGGTTGGCAGAGAAGTGTCAGAAGATTCTGAGTAGTCATCTTATGGAGGGTAGTACTCTTTGGAATGGGACTGGAGTTTTAAGTAGTCCTGTCAGCCTCTCAGTGAGAGCTTGGGTGAAAGTTAGAATCTGAAGATGCAGGGAGAGTCTTTCTGTGAAACCATCCCGACCCATTTTAACAGCTCCATAAGCAATCAGTGTTGACGAGTTTTGCTGCCTGCTTTCTACATTCAAGTCCATGTCAGGAGCGATCCAACTACACTGTTACACTTCTGGTAAGATCGTTTAATTTTTTATACACAATGCAGAAGACAGGGTCACAGTGTGATACCTTTTTATCTTTATAGAATCAAGGGTTAATATCCCTGGTAGGGGGATTATTGAATAGGGGGGGTTATACATAATATTGTTTGTGTCATTGCTGCGATGTGTGAGATGAGGCTCTGGCAATGAGTGGACTTTAGTTTCATTTCCGGGAGTATTTGTGCGGCAGATTTGGCACGTTTTCTCTCTAGTGCAGGGGCTGTCCTGCAAGGCATTCCTTCTGATTGGGTGTGGCATAATTGACTTCCTTGCTTCACCGACGGCGCAGGAGACATAATGGTTTCTGTGGTCCAGGTAATAGAAGGTGGTGAGTGCCCTGGTCATTGAAGGTTATAAAGGTGCCATTTTTATATGTATTGTAACTAGTTCGTAATAAAGTCTTAAGCTATGGAGGACTGACGCTTTAGAGGGTGCTCCCTCTTTAACTAAGTCCAGTAATTGTGTTTGTGAGGTGGTTCTGGTAGATCTGCCTGCTCAACTATGTTCCATATGCCTTGATAAAGTCACGACATCGAGAAAGAAAACGTCTAGTACTACTGAGCTCAGCTGTCCACCTTTGAGGGTTCCCCGTCCCTTGAGGTGCGTTCCCTACTTTCATCTCAGAGTACACATGCAGCGCCCCAGGGCATGTCTATTTCTCATACGGGAGAGATCCATTGGTTGTCAGATTGTGCAGATCAACTGCAAGCAGCGGTGTCTAAGATGATTAGTGCCTTGCCTCGTTCTGCTAAGCGCAAGCCTAAGGTAAAATATAGTGATCCGACCCAGGGGTCATCTACTCCAATGGATATTTCGGAAAGATCTGATGATGACGACTCCGACTCTTCGCAGGACGTTCCTTCTGGGTCAGAGTTCATGTCATCTAAGGCTCCGACTGCAGAGGAGCCTGACTTTAGGTTTAGAATGGAAAATTTGTTCTTTTTGCTGAAGCAAAAGCGGATCAGTCCAAGGGCACTTGGAAACCAACTCAGTCTTGGAATAAGTCCAAGCAGAACAAGAAGCATGCCAAAACAAAGTCGGCATGAAGGGGCAGCCCCCAACCGGTCTCCGAACCATGTAGGGGGCAGATTATCTCTTCTCAGAAGCCTGGTTGCAGGATGTTCAGGACCCTTGGGTTCTGGAGGTTATTGCCCAAGGATACAGGATAGGATTCAGATCTCATTCGCCCAGGGGCAGATTCCTCCTGTCAAATCTGTCTTCCAGACTGGAAAAGAGACACCTTTCTAGAATGTGTGAGGGATCTCTCTTCCCTCTGAGTAATTGTACCAGTACCCCCATCAGAAAGGGGTCTAGGGTACTATTCAAACTTTTTCATGGTCCCAAAGAAGGGCATGTTCCGCCCGATTCTAGACCTAAAATGTTTAAACAAATTTCTGGCTGTTCCATCGTTCAAATTTGAAACAATCACATTTATTCTGCCCCTAGTTCAAGAGGGTCAGTTCATGACAATAGACATGAAGGATGCCTACCTTCATGTGCCAATCTACAGGGATCACTTCAGGTTCCTGAGATTTGTGTTTCTGGACCAACATTTCCAGTTTGTGGCCCTTCCTTTTGGTCTGGCGACGGCCCCAAGAGTCTTCACAAAGGTTCTGGGGGCGCTACTTGCAGTGTCCAGATCCAGAGGCATTGCTGTGGCACCCTATTTGGATGACATCCTAGTACAGGTGCCACCGTCCAGTCTCTGAGGATAACTCAAAGGCCCTTCTTCTTTTGCTCCAATCTCATGGTTGGAAGATAAACTCAGGAAAGAGCTTCCTGATTCCCAGCAACAGGGTGGAGTTCCTGGGAACGATAATAGATTCTATATCCATGAGGATATTTCGCACAGATCAGCGACGCAGGAAGATTGCGTCCTCCAGTCCCTCGGTGGCTCAGAGTATGGAGGTGATCGTGCTCATGGTGTCCAGCATTGATGTCATTCTATTTGCCAGGTTCCACCTCAGACCTCTTCAGTTATGCATGTTGAGACAGTGGAATGGCGATCATACATACCTATCCCAACAGATTTCTTTGGACGATCGAACAAGGGAATCCCTCTCTTGGTGGATCGGTCCGGAAAAACTGTCCCAAGGGACATCCTTCCTGGGACTGTCCTGGGAGATTGACCACGGACATGAGTCTGGCAGGATGGGGAACTGTTTGGGGTGTCAGGATGGCACAGCTAAAGTGGTCTCAAGAGGAGTCTCTCTCCCCTATCAATATTCTGGAACTTTGCGTGATCTACAATGTTCTGAAGGTGTGGCCTCTACTGGGGTTGTTCAGATTCCTGACAGACATTACCTCGGTGGCTTACATCTTTTCCCGGGGAAGGGGGGGCGGGCGAGAAGCTCTCTGGCAATGAGGGAGGTTTCTCAGATATTGGAATGGGCAGAGTACCACAACTTCTCACTCTCAGCAATCCACTTTCCGGGTGTGGACAACTGGGAAGTGGATTTCCTCAGCAGGCAATCCTTCCACCTGGGGGAATGGTCTCTCCATCCCAAGGTGTTTGCGGAGATTTGTCTCAGATGTGGGATGCCGGAGATAGACCTCATGGAGTCCAATTGCAAGCTACCCAGATATGGGTCGTGGTCCAGAGATCCCCAGGCAGAGCTGAAAGATGCTTTAGCGGTGCCTTGGGAGTTCAACACAGTTTAAATTTTTCCAATGTTTCCACTTTTACCTCGTGTAGTGACCCGCATCAAGCAGGAGCAAGCTTCGGCCATTCTGAATGCTCCGTTGTGGCCACGGGGGATGTGGTTTACGGATCTGGTGGGGATGTCACCTTCCCCTACATGGAGGTTACCCTGTCGCAGGGATCTGTTGGTACAGGGTCCCTTTCAACATAAAAATCTAGATTCTCTGAGGCTGACTCCGTGGATATTGAACGCTTAGTCTTGGCCAAGAGAGGCTTTTCTGAGAGAGTGATTGATACTCTCGTTCAGGCTAGGAAGCCGGTCACTCGTTGCATCTATCATAAGGTGTGGAGGACTTGTCCTTGTGTGAGAAGCATGGATATCCTTGGCACAAGGTTAAGGTATCCAGGATTCTGTCCTTTCTCCAGGATGGTTTGGAGAAGGGACTTGCCGACAGTTCCTTGAAAGGACAGATTTCGGCATTATCTGTTTTGTTGCACAAGAGGCTCGCTGAGCTTCCTGATATTGTCTTTTGTTCAGGCCCTATCTAGAATCAGGCCTGTTTTTAGACAGTCCGCTCCTCTTTTGAGCTTGAACTTGGTTTTGAGGGTGTTGCAGAGGGTTAAGTTTGAGCCTATGCACTCTCTTGGCATTAAGATTCTTTCCTGTAAGGTTCTCTTTCTGTTGGCTATTGCATCGGCTTGCAGAGTCTCTGAGCTGGCGGCCTTGCAATTTGATCCTGCTTATTTGGTCTTTCACGCTGATAAGGCTGCTCTTCGCACTGGTTTGGGATTTTTTCCCAAAGTTGTGTCTAACCGTAACATCAATTAGGAAATAGTAGTTCCTTCTTTGTGTCCTAACCCCTCTTCTCCTAAGGAGAAGTTACTTCATAATTTGGACATTTTTCGAGCATTGAAGTTTTATCTTTAAGCTACAAAGGATTTCAGACAATCTACATCTCTTTTTGTGGTGTAAGCAGGGAAGAGCAAGGGGCTGAAAGCCTCTTCCACTTCTTTGTCCTTTTGGTTGAGGAGCATGATTCGCTTTGCCTATGAAACAGCGGGACATAAGCCTCCTCAGAGGATCACAGCTCATTCGACTAGAGCTGTGACTTATTCTTGGGGCTTCAAGAATGAGGCCTCTATGGAGCAGATTTGTAAGGCAGCTACCTGATCCTCCTTACATACCTTTACAAAATTTTACATATTTGACGATTCTGCTTTGGCGGAAGCAGTTTTTGGGAGAGAGGTTTTACAGGCTGTGGTGCCCTCGGATTAGGGTCTGCCTTTTTGCCCTCCCATTTTTCATTGTGTCCTCTAGAGCTTGGGTATTTGTTGCCACAAGTAATAAATGAAGCCATGGACTCTCCTCCCTCTTAGATGGAAAACATAAATTATGCTTACCTGATGATTTTATTTCCATCGAGGGGAGGAGAGTCCCCGGCCTCCGCCTGTTGCTCCGGTGGGTGAACCTAAATTTAGTTTTTGTTCTTCTGGCACCATTTATACCCCATTTCTCCTATTGTTCCTTGTTCCCTCAGCAACATGACTGGGGGATGAGGGAGGTGGGGGAGGTATTCAAGCCTTTGGCTGGGGTGTCTTTGCCTTCCTTGCTGGTGGCCAGGTTCTTAATTCCCACAAGTAATGAATGAAGCCTTGGACTCTCCTCCCCTCGATAGAAATAAAATTATCAGGTAAGCATAATTTTATGTTTTTTAGATGTATTGATCATCAAAGATGAGTTAACTAATACTTTGTTTACAGAGTCGTACAGTAAACAGGTAGGGGGTAACACATTTTTGAAGGCCAAGTTTCACCTTCTATTCCTCTTAATAAATGCCACCCTGAAAGGACAGTTTTATACATTTGCAATATGTGGACTCTTTTTTGTACAATTATGTTTCAAACAAGCTGATGAATTGATGATAATTAGATTAACAGCTAGAGGTTATGACAGAATTATTTTTGTCAAAATCAAGCATGAGTTTGACAGAATAGACAGATCTACCTTATTTAAGAGAGAGAAAGAAAGTGATATTACATACTAATAGGGATACACCTTTTAGATTTATTACAACTTTTAGTCGACAATATGGACAGATAGCTAATGCCCTCCAGACAATATTGCATATTTTGGAGAAGGATCCCCTCATAGATAAATCTATAACATAATGAGAATGAGAGACAATGTTTTTCTAGAAGGGCAAGGGCACTGGAAACTTATATATTTCAGAGGACTGTGATTATCAGACATGATGGTTTCATCCAAAAGCCATTTTATTAAATGTGGTATGCTACCAGTAAAAGCTGTGAGTGTGTTTCTAGAGGTGATAGGGTTTGTTCCACTGTAACAGGGAAGTGTAATATTAAAATTTTTGTATTTTTTCTTATAACGTGTAAACGATGTCAGAAACAGTATTTAGGTCGTACAACCTAGTTTCTGAAAGATCGTATTGGGGAACATCTCAATTTAATTTCTTTTGATCCCCCTAGGACTCCAGTAGCGAGATATTTTGCAGCATATACAAACATTGACTAAAAGATTTGTTTTCTTTTCGGGCTATTATTTTTAAAAAAAAATTTTAACAGGTAGCATTACAGGGATGACAGGTTAGCTAAACTCAGTTGGAGGGAAGCTTATTGGATTGTTGTGCTACATATGGTATAAATTAAATTTGGAAAAAAATAATTAAATTCCTGTATATGTTTGTAAATTCCAATCATTTATGCTCTTCTTACTATGTAAAAAGTTTTTAGTAGTCAGGTTTTTGTCAAAGGTTTTTTTCCATCAAACAGTATTTAGTCATGATATCTTTTGTCTATTTTTGTCAAACATTTTTTGCTGAAAATAGAATTTATTTTAATACTGTCCAAAATCTGTGTTTTATTTTATTTTCCCTGATCATTTCAACCTGCAGACTTTGGATATGGTAATTACTATGTGTTAAAAACATAGAAATGTTGCTAACTTTTGCAATAACGTGATTTTTTTCTAAATTATGTATGGTTTGTAAAGAGTTACATTTACACTATAAAAGATGTTTAGGGGGAGGTCATACTTTGTTCCTGACAAAGTGTCCCTATAGGCATGAAACATTTCCTGAGCTTCGAGTGCCTTATGTTTTAAACTTGTTTGTATAATAAAGAATTTTCTTTACTATTTGTCAAAGACTGTGTATCCATCCAATTATACTTGCAGAGTTAATTTCCAAAGAATGGTCTAAGTCTGGGTTTTCTTTTTTTCCATCCTCAGTGTTTAAGAGGATGTTTCACTTGGCTTCTAGTTTAGGTCTTGTGCAATTTCCACTTTATGTAAAAACGCTGCCATTCCTTTAGGGGATTGTACTTCTTTTTAAGTTCATTTGATAGAAAATAGAATCTATTGATACAAGCTCTTTTTACAAGCTTTCAGTATTGCTTGTGCTACATCAGCTTTTTCTCTTTGCTGTGACAAGGTTTATATAAGATTCTAAACATGAAGATTTTGACAACCATTTGAAACTTCTTAGGTCATCAAATGCCTTTATCTGGGATGCTATGGTTCACATGATTTCAATGTCAAAAATACGCTTTATTGGTTTTGACCAGAAGTGCTTTGGGGCTTAAGTCTTGGTCATCTGACATGGTTTTCGGTATCTAGACTTTTTTGTTTCTTCCTTTTCAAGGAAATATTTTTCTTTAGGCCTGATCTAGATGCCTTTCTCTACTGTGACTGGAGGAAAAGGAGCCTTTCTCCCTCAGAAGAAGTCATCCAAGGGAAAGAATGCAGCTGCTAGCATTTTTTTTTTGTTTTTCTTTTAGCTAGGATCCAAAAGTCAGAAAAATTTTCTTCCTCTACCTAGTCAGGATAAAGGTGCTGCCTTCAATCCAGATGTCCTTTTGGTAGGGAGCAGACTTCGCCCCTTTTTTGGATGACATGGGCTAAGTCTGTTAAAGATCCTGGGGTTCTAAGCATAGTTTCTCATGGATACAGATTAGCTTTCAAATCAAGGCCTTCCAGGGGAAGGTTTTTATGTCCAATGTTCTGTAGGACCCTATAAAGGCACAAGCCCGTTTTTCTGTGTATTCTGATTCTAGGACTCTTGGGAAAGATCCAGTTCATGGAACTATGCCAGGCATTTTTTTTCCCCCAAACTTTTTCTTGTTCCAAAGAAAGAGGGAATTTGTCTGCGTCCCTGAGTGCCTTACCTACCTCTAGCAAATGTAAGAGAAAGGTTAAACCTAGTTCTCCTGACCTAGAGTCCTCTAAATATTTGTCAGATTTAGCTACTATGTGCCAGCTAACCGAGGATGAGTTAACCTCTGTAGCTTCAGAGGGTGAACTTTCTGAGTCGGAAACTTCTTCAGTTTCTAAACCTCCTTCAGCGGAGGAACCCTACTTTTTAGATTTAAAATTGAGCATCTGCATTTTTTATTAAGGGAGGTTCTGTCTACGGTAGAGGTTCCAGAGGCTAAACTACCTGAGGAACCTAATTTCCCTAAATTAGACAGGGTTTATGAAGACACGAAGGTCCCTCTGACTTTTCCTGTGCCCATTAACTGAAAAGGCTTCTGGCTTTGCGGTCCTAGCACGCCAGGCTCTCTGATTGAAGTCTTGGTCTGCGGATATGACTTCTAAATCCAGACTCCTTTCTCTTCCTTTCAAAGGGGAGATTTTTGGTCCAGGGCTGGACACCTTTATTTCTATGGTTACCGGAGGGAAAGGTGCCTTCCTACCGCAGGATAAGAATAGGCCTAAGGGACAGCAATCGTCTAATTTTCGTTCTGACAAATCACAATGACGGCAATTCTCATCTAGGTCTGAGCAGCCCAAGAGTATTTGGAAGCTGACTCAGTCCTGGAATAAGTACAAACAGACTAAGAAGCCCGCCGAGAACAAATCGGAATGAAGGGGCGGCCCCCGATCTGGGATTGGATTGAGTAGGGGGGCAGACTCTGTCGTGGTTTTTTTTTTTTTTTTTTTTTTTAAAACGCTTGGTTTTATGATGTACAGGATCCTTGGGTCCTGGAGGTTGTATCTCAGGGATACCAGATGGGATTCAAATCTCATCCACCCAGGGGCAGATTCCTATTCTCCAGACGGTCTACAAGACCAGAAAAGACGACTGCCTTTTTAGGTTGCATACGGAATCTCTCCTCTCTAGGAGTAATTGTCCCGGTACCTACAGCAGAAAGAGGTTTGAGGTTTTATTCAAACCTTTTCGTGGTTCCAAAAAGGGTGGGAACTTTTCGTCCAATTCTGGACTTAAAGTGTCTTAACAAGTTTCTGAGTGTTACCTCTTTCAAGATGGAGACAATACGGTCAATCCTTCCTCTGGTTCAGGAAGGACAGTTTATGACCACCATAGACCTGAAGGATGCATACCTTCACGTTCCGATACACAGGGAACATTTTCAGTTCCTGAGGTTTGCTTTACTGAACGAGCACTTCCAGTTCATAGCTCTTCCATTTGTCCTAGCTACTGTTCCAAGGATATTTATGAAGGTTCTGGGGGCTCTTCTAGCCGTTGCCAGAACACTAGTTATTGCAGTTGCGCCTTACCTGGATGATATCTTGGTACATGCACCATCTTTTCATCTAGCGGGAGAACACTCTGAGTTCCTTCTCAGTCTTCTTCGATCACATGGATGGAAGATAAATTTGGAGAAGAGTACTCTTACTCCAAATACGAGGGTAAATTTCCTGGGGACAATAGACTCCATATCAGATACGTTGCAAGTTAACTACTGCATATCTTGCCCTACAGACCTCCTTGAGACCCTCAGTCGCCCAGTGTATGGAGGTAATTGGACTCATGTGTCCTGTATGGACATCATTCCCTATGCCAGATTCCATCTCAGACCCTTACAACTATGCATGCTGAGGCAGTGGAATCGCGACCATTCAGATCTGTCTCCAGATTGTGCTAGACAACCTGTCGAGACTCGCTCTCTTGGTGGCTCTGTCCCAAGGCACATGCTTCTTGAGACCGTCCTGGGTGATTGTGACTACTTTCCGGCTGGGGAGCTGTTTGGGGTGCCAAGAAGGCACAAGGGCTGTGGACTCAGGAGTCCTCCTCCCTTCCGATCAATATATTGGAACTCCGGGCAATCTTCAATGCTCTGAAGGCTTGGCCCCTTCTGAGTTCGCCCCAGTATATAAGATTCCTATCAGACAATATAACTTTGGTTGACTACATCAACCATCGGGGGGAACGAGAAGTATCTCAGATACTAGAGTGGGCGGAGACTCACAGCTGTAAGCCGTCAGCGATCCACATTCTTTTCACACAGGGGAATGGTCACTCCACCTTGAGGTGTTTGCAGTGAGTGGGGGAACGCTGAAGTTAGATCTCATGGCATCCCGCCTCAATACCAGGTACTGGTCGAGGTTGAGAGATCCTCAAGCGGAACTGATAGATGCCCTAGCAGTGCCATGAGGTTCAGACTCATATCTTTTTCCTCCATTACCGCTTCTCCCTCTTGTGGTGGCCTGCATCAAGCAGGAGCGTGCATCAGTGATTCTGATTGCTCCATCGTGGCCGCGAAGGACGTGGTTTCCAGATCTGGTGGGGATGTCCTCATCTGCTCAACTGAGGTTACTTTGTCGCAGAGATCTGCTGATACAGGGTCCCTTCGTACATCAAAATCTCGATTCTCTGAGGCTGACTGCATGGAGATTGATTGTTTAGTCTTAGCCAAGAGAGGGTTTTCTGAGAGTGTTTTCGACAACCTGATTCAAGCTTGTAAGCCAGTTACTCATCGTGTCTATAATAAAGTGTTGAGGCCTAACTTGTACTGGTCTGAAGTGTGTGGCTTTTCCTTGCATAAGGTTAAGGTTGCCAGAATTTTGTCTTTTCTCCAGGATGGACTGGAGAAGTGTCTATCTGCTAGTTACCTAAAGGGACAGAGATCGGCCCTGTCGGTGTTACTGCTCAAGAGATTGGCTGAGCTTCTGGATGTGCAGTCCTTCGTTAAGGGTCTGACTAGGATCAGACCTGTGTTTAGCTCTGGGGCTCCGCCTTGAAGCCTAAGTCTTGTTCTTTGTGTTTTGCAGCAGGCTTCGTTTGAGCCTATGCATTATGTTGACATTAAATTATCTTGGAAAGTTCTTTTTTTTGGTTATTGCCTCATTTTCTGAGATTTCTGCTTTGCAATATGACCCCCTTATCTAGTTTTCCATGCTGATAAGGCGGTTTTACGTACTAAATTAGGGTTCCTCCCTATGGTGGTGTCTAACATTAATGAAGAGGTGGTTGTTGTTCCTTCTTTGTGTCCTAATTCTTCTTCAGCGAAGGAACGTTTGCTTCATAATCTAGATGTGGTTCGTGCCTTGATGATTTATCTTCGGGCTACTAAGAAGTTCAGACAATCTTCCTCTTTGTCATCTATTCTGGGAAGCGTAGGGGGCAGAAGGCTACAACGGCTTCCCTATCTTGCTGGTTGGAGTATCATCCGCTTAGCTTACAAGACAGTGGGACAACAGCCTCCTGTGAGGATAACGGTTCATTCCACTAGAGCAGTGGCTTCCTCCTGGACTTTTAAGAACGAAGCCTCTATTGATCAGATTTGTAAGGTTGCTACCTGGTGGTCCTTACACACATTTCAAAATGTTACAAGTTTGATGTGTTTGCTTTGGTCGAAGCAGCTTTTGAGAGAGAGGTTTTGCAGGCTGTGGTGCCCTCAGAATAGCGTCCGCCTCTTCTTTTTTTTTTTTTTTTTCTTTTTTTTTTTTTTATTCCCTCCCGTTATTCCTTTAGTGTCCTCTGGAACTTGGGTATAGTTTTCCCAACAGTAAGGAATGAAGTCGTGGACTCTCCCTGCCTTATGGAAGGAAAACATAATTTATGTATCCGGCTCCCATGGGCGCCAAGCCGGATTTACCACACGGCTATTGGCTAAGAGGTGAAAATGTCACCTCTTAGCAAAAAATATTTTTAGCCGTGGACTGCCGTAGCAGCTAAGAAAGGCGATCAATTGAAACAAAGGAGCTTTCTACATGAAGTATCTACTTCATGAATGCAAGTCTTCTTTATTTGTTTCAATAGTCAATCCTAGCGTCTTTGCCTCCTCCTGGTGGCCAGGTGTTGTATTTTACAACAGTAAGGAATTAAGTCGTGAACTCTCCCTGCCAGGAAGGAAAGGAATTTATCTGGTAAGCATAAATTATGTTTTTGAGCCTATACATAGTCTGCACATTCTGATTCTGTCTTGAAAGGTCTTGTTTCTTTTAGCAACTTCTTCTGCTATAAGTTTTCTGAATATTCTACGTTTTTCTTGCAAGCATTCTTATCTTTTTTTTTTTTTTTTTTTAAATCTGGATAAGGCGGTTTTCAGAGCTACATTTTTTTTTAATTTAAGAATTTTAAACAACTTTCCAATTTACTTTTATTACCAATTTTGCTTTGTTCTCTTGGTATTCTTAGTTGAAAGCTAAACCTAGGTAGGCTCATATGCTAATTTCTTAGACCTTAAAGGCCGTCTCTAATCTGAATGCATTTTGACAGTTTTTCACCAGTAGAGGGCGTTAGGTCATGTGTGTCATATAGATAACATTGAACTCACGCACGTGAAGTTACCTAGGAGCCTGCACTGATTGGCTAAATTGCAAGTGTCAAAAAAACTGAAATAAGTGGGCAGTTTACAGAGGCTTAGATACAAGGTAATTAGAGGTAAAATATGTATTATTTTAACTGTGTTGGTTATGCAAAATTGGGGAATGGGTAATAACAGAATTTATGTTTACCTGATAAATTTCTTTCTCCAACGGTGTGTCCGGTCCACGGCGTCATCCTTACTTGTGGGATATTCTCTTCCCCAACAGGAAATGGCAAAGAGCCCAGCAAAGCTGGTCACATGATCCCTCCTAGGCTCCGCCTACCCCAGTCATTCGACCGACGTTAAGGAGGAATATTTGCATAGGAGAAACCATATGGTACCGTGGTGACTGTAGTTAAAGAAAATAAAATATCAGACCTGATTAAAAAAACCAGGGCGGGCCGTGGACCGGACACACCGTTGGAGAAAGAAATTTATCAGGTAAACATAAATTCTGTTTTCTCCAACATAGGTGTGTCCGGTCCACGGCGTCATCCTTACTTGTGGGAACCAATACCAAAGCTTTAGGACACGGATGAAGGGAGGGAGCAAATCAGGTCACCTAAATGGAAGGCACCACGGCTTGCAAAACCTTTCTCCCAAAAATAGCCTCAGAAGAAGCAAAAGTATCAAACTTGTAAAATTTGGTAAAAGTGTGCAGTGAAGACCAAGTCGCTGCCCTACATATCTGATCAACAGAAGCCTCGTTCTTGAAGGCCCATGTGGAAGCCACAGCCCTAGTGGAATGAGCTGTGATTCTTTCGGGAGGCTGCCGTCCGGCAGTCTCGTAAGCCAATCTGATGATGCTTTTAATCCAAAAAGAGAGAGAGGTAGAAGTTGCTTTTTGACCTCTCCTTTTACCTGAATAAACAACAAACAAGGAAGATGTTTGTCTAAAATCCTTTGTAGCATCTAAATAGAATTTTAGAGCGCGAACAACATCCAAATTGTGCAACAAACGTTCCTTCTTTGAAACTGGTTTTGGACACAGAGAAGGTACGATAATCTCCTGGTTAATGTTTTTGTTAGAAACAACTTTTGGAAGAAAACCAGGTTTAGTACGTAAAACCACCTTATCTGCATGGAACACCAGATAAGGAGGAGAACACTGCAGAGCAGATAATTCTGAGACTCTTCTAGCAGAAGAAATCGCAACTAAAAACAAAACTTTCCAAGATAATAACTTAATATCAACGGAATGTAAGGGTTCAAACGGAACCCCCTGAAGAACTGAAAGAACTAAATTGAGACTCCAAGGAGGAGTCAAAGGTTTGTAAACAGGCTTGATTCTAACCAGAGCCTGAACAAAGGCTTGAACGTCTGGCACAGCTGCCAGCTTTTTGTGAAGTAATACCGACAAGGCAGAAATCTGTCCCTTCAGGGAACTTGCAGATAATCCTTTTTCCAATCCTTCTTGAAGGAAGGATAGAATCCTAGGAATCTTAACCTTGTCCCAAGGGAATCCTTTAGATTCACCCCAACAGATATATTTTTTCCAAATTTTGTGGTAAATCTTTCTAGTCACAGGCTTTCTGGCCTGAACAAGAGTATCGATCACAGAATCTGAGAATCCCCGCTTCGATAAAATCAAGCGTTCAATCTCCAAGCAGTCAGCTGGAGTGAAACCAGATTCGGATGTTCGAACGGACCCTGAACAAGAAGGTCTCGTCTCAAAGGTAGCTTCCAAGGTGGAGCCGATGACATATTCACCAGATCTGCATACCAAGTCCTGCGTGGCCACGCAGGAGCTATCAAGATCACCGACGCCCTCTCCTGCTTGATCCTGGCTATCAGCCTGGGGATGAGAGGAAATGGCGGGAACACATAAGCTAGTTTGAAGGTCCAAGGTGCTACTAGTGCATCCACTAGAGCCGCCTTGGGATCCCTGGATCTGGCCCCGTAGCAAGGAACTTTGAAGTTCTGACGAGAGGCCATCAGATCCATGTCTGGAATGCCCCACAGGTGAGTGACTCGGGCAAAGATTTCCGGATGGAGTTCCCACTCCCCCGGATGCAATGTCTGACGACTCAGAAAATCCGCTTCCCAATTTTCCACTCCTGGGATGTGGATAGCAGACAGGTGGCAGGAGTGAGACTCCGCCCAAAGAATAATTTTGGTTACTTCTTCCATCGCTAGGGAACTCCTTGTTCCCCCCTGATGGTTGATGTACGCAACAGTCGTCATGTTGTCTGATTGAAACCGTATGAACCTGGTCCTCGCAAGCTGGGGCCAGGCCTGGAGCGCATTGAATATCGCTCACAGTTCCAGAATATTTATCGGTAGAAGAGATTCTTCCCGAGACCAAAGACCCTGAGCTTTCAGGGATCCCCAGACCGCGCCCCAGCCTATCAGACTGGCGTCGGTCGTGACAATGACCCACTCTGGTCTGTGGAACATCATCCCTTGAGACAAATTGTCCAGGGACAGCCACCAACGGAGTGAGTCTCTGGTCCTCTGATTTACTTGTATCTTCGGAGACAAGTCTGTATAGTCCCCATTCCACTGACTGAGCATGCACAGTTGTAATGGTCTTAGATGAATGCGCGCAAAAGGAACTATGTCCATCGCCGCCACCATCAACCCGATCACTTCCATGCACTGAGCTATGGAAGGAAGAGGAACGGAATGAAGTATCCGACAAGAGTCCAGAAGCTTTGTTTTTCTGGCCTCTGTTAGAAAGATCCTCATTTCTAAGGAGTCTATAATTGTTCCCAAGAAGGGAACCCTTGTTGACGGGGATAGAGAACTCTTTTCCACGTTCACTTTCCAGCCGTGAGATCTGAGAAAGGCCAGGACAATGTCCGTGTGAGCCTTTGCTTGAGGAAGGGACGACGCTTGAATCAGAATGTCGTCCAGGTAAGGTACTACTGCAATGCCCCTTGGTCTTAGCACCGCTAGAAGGGACCCTAGTACCTTTGTGAAAATCCTTGGAGCAGTGGCTAATCCGAAAGGAAGCGCCACGAACTGGTAATGTTTGTCCAGGAATGCAAACCTTAGGAACCGATGATGTTCCTTGTGGATAGGAATATGTAGATACGCATCCTTTAAATCCACCGTGGTCATAAATTGACCTTCCTGGATGGAAGGAAGGATAGTTCGAATGGTTTCCATCTTGAACGATGGGACCTTGAGAAATTTGTTTAAGATCTTGAGATCTAGGATTGGTCTGAACGTTCCCTCTTTTTTGGGAACTATGAACAGATTGGAGTAGAACCCCATCCCTTGTTCTCTTAATGGAACAGGATGAATCACTCCCATTTTTAACAGGTCTTCTACACAATGTAAGAACGCCTGTCTTTTTATGTGGTCTGAAGACAACTGCGACTTGTGGAACCTCCCCCTTGGGGGAAGTCCCTTGAATTCCAGAAGATAACCCTGGGAGACTATTTCTAGCGCCCAAGGATCCAGAACATCTCTTGCCCAAGCCTGAGCGAAGAGAGAGAGTCTGCCCCCCACCAGATCCGGTCCCGGATCGGGGGCCAATATTTCATGCTGTCTTGGTAGCAGTGGCAGGTTTCTTGGCCTGCTTTCCCTTGTTCCAGCCTTGCATTGGTCTCCAAGCTGGCTTGGCCTGAGAAGTATTACCCTCTTGCTTAGAGGACGTAGCACCTTGGGCTGGTCCGTTTTTACGAAAGGGACGAAAATTAGGTCTATTTTTTGCCTTGAAGGGCCGATCCTGAGGAAGGGCGTGGCCCTTACCCCCAGTGATATCAGATATAATCTCTTTCAAGTCAGGACCAAACAGCGTTTTCCCCTTGAAAGGAATGTTTAGTAGCTTGTTCTTGGAAGACGCATCAGCCGACCAAGATTTCAACCAAAGCGCTCTGCGCGCCACAATAGCAAACCCAGAGTTCTTAGCCGCTAACTTAGCCAATTGCAAAGAGGCGTCTAGAGTGAAAGAATTAGCCAATTTGAGAGCATTGATTCTGTCCATAATCTCCTCATAAGGAGGAGAGTCACTATCGAGCACCTTAAGCAGTTCATCAAACCAGAAATATGCGGCAGTAGTGACAGGGACAATGCATGAAATGGGTTGTAGAAGGTAACCCTGCTGAACAAACATCTTTTTAAGCAAACCTTCTAATTTTTTATCCATAGGATCTTTGAAAGCACAACTATCCTCTATGGGAATAGTGGTGCGTTTGTTTAAAGTAGAAACCGCTCCCTCGACCTTGGGGACTGACTGCCATAAGTCCTTTCTGGGGTCGACCATAGGAAACAATTTTTTAAATATGGGGGGAGGGACGAAAGGAATACCGGGCCTTTCCCATTCTTTATTAACAATGTCCGCCACCCGCTTGGGTATAGGAAAAGCTTCTGGGAGCCCCGGCACCTCTAGGAACTTGTCCATTTTACATAGTTTCTCTGGGATGACTAAATTTTCACAATCATCCAGAGTGGATAATACCTCCTTAAGCAAAATGCGGAGATGTTCCAATTTAAATTTAAATGTAATCACATCAGATTCAGCCTGCTGAGAAATGTTCCCTAAATCAGTAATTTCTCCCTCAGACAAAACCTCCCTGGCCCCCTCAGATTGGATTAGGGGCCCTTCAGAGATATTAATATCAGCGTCGTCATGCTCTTCAGTAACTAAAACAGAGCAGCCACGCTTACGCTGACAAGGGTTCATTTTGGCTAAAATGTTTTTGACAGAATTATCCATTACAGCCGTTAATTGTTGCATAGTAAGGAGTATTGGCGCGCTAGATGTACTAGGGGCCTCCTGAGTGGGCAAGACTCGTGTAGACGAAGGAGGGAATGATGCAGTACCATGCTTACTCCCCTCACTTGAGGAATCATCTTGGGCATCATTGTCATTATCACATAAATCACATTTATTTAAATGAATAGGAATTCTGGCTTCCCCACATTCAGAACACAGTCTATCTGGTAGTTCAGACATGTTAAACAGGCATAAACTTGATCAGAAAGTACAAAAAACGTTTTAAAATAAAACCGTTACTGTCACTTTAAATTTTAAACTGAACACACTTTATTACTGCAATTGCGAAAAAACATGAAGGAATTGTTCAAAATTCACCAAATTTTCACCACAGCGTCTTAAAGCCTTGAAAATATTGCACACCAATTTTGGAAGCTTTAACCCTTAAAATAACGGAACCGGAGCCGTTTTAAGCTTTAAACCCCTTTACAGTCCCTGGTATCTGCTTTGCTGAGACCCAACCAAACCCAAAGGGGAATACGATACCAAATGACGCCTTCAGAAGTCTTTTATAAGTATCAGAGCTCCTCTCACATGCGACTGCATGCCATGCCTCTCAAAAACAAGTGCGCAACACCGGCGCGAAAATGAGACTCTGCCTATGCTTTGGGAAAGCCCCTAAAGAATAAGGTGTCTAAAACAGTGCCTGCCGATATTATTAAATCAAAATACCCAGAATAAATGATTCCTCAAGGCTAAATAAGTGTTAATTCAATCGATTTAGCCCAAAAAAAGTCTACAGTTTAAATAAGCCCTTGTGAAGCCCTTATTTACAATCGAAATAAACATGGCTTACCGGATCCCATAGGGAAAATGACAGCTTCCAGCATTACATCGTCTTGTTAGAATGTGTCATACCTCAAGCAGTAAGAGACTGCAAACTGTTCCCCCAACTGAAGTTAATTGCTCTCAACAGTCCTGTGTGGAACAGTCATGGATTTTAGTTACGGTTGCTAAAATCATTTTCCTCATACAAACAGAATTCTTCATCTCTTTTCTGTTTCTGAGTAAATAGTACGTACCAGCACTATTTGAAAATAACAAACTCTTGATTGAATAATGAAAAACTACAGTTAAACACTAAAAAACTCTAAGCCATCTCCGTGGAGATGTTGCCTGTACAACGGCAAAGAGAATGACTGGGGTAGGCGGAGCCTAGGAGGGATCATGTGACCAGCTTTGCTGGGCTCTTTGCCATTTCCTGTTGGGGAAGAGAATATCCCACAAGTAAGGATGACGCCGTGGACCGGACACACCTATGTTGGAGAAAAAGGTATTATCTTTTTAAACAACAAATATTCTGGTGTCGACTGTCTTTTTAAGTAATAGTAATATACATGCTGCTCTGTGTAATGATTTTGAGGATAGAGGACAGAAAGACAAATAGATGGACCTGCAACCAATGGTAATTTTACCTCTGCTCCCTAAAGAGGCCTAAAAGAATTTGGAGGTTGCAGATTTTGCTTTTTATTTTATAGGGAACATGGTACAAGCACTGTATGCAAAGGCAATAGGTATTTAATATCATTTTGTGATTTTTTTTTTTTATCCCTTTAATAAAGTGAATATAGTGTTTGTAATGATAAAAACAAACAAAACAAAAGTTTGCAGATTCCATTTTCTTGACAAATTCTTCCTTTGTTGGAGATTATATTTGTTTTTTCAACAGATCTATTCTGACAGCTGTATGCTTTTCTGATTTTTTTTTTTTTTCTATCATAGATTGTTGAACAACTACAGAAAATTTATAAAGACAACTATGCGCAATATAAGCTATCCACCAGTCCTGAACAGGCCTTAAAAGAAGCCCTAAAAGTGGTACATAAAACGGTAGGTAATATTGTGGTGTTTTTTTTTCTTTGTTGTATTATTTTATAAGAATGCCTTGGTAGAGGACACCATCTTGACAGCTTGGCCTATAAACATCACTCTCCTGAGAAGATTGAATTGCATCTTATATCTAGTTAACCAGGTGTAGCTAATACAAATCATTCTTCCCAAAAACTTTTTTACACAGTTCTGATAAGTTGTAAATAGCATGGAAATACTGAACACAGAAGCAAAAAGAAGAGTTAACCCCTGACATCCAACAATGATGAGGTCTTCAGGACAGTGTTTTTCACAACTTTACACAGTTGTTAATTCTCCCCTTAATCACCCACTTTGTGACGCTGCCCCGCAGACTGCCCCGCAGACTGCCCCACAGGGCTGGCTCAAGATATTGTGCTGCCTGGGTCAGAGAATGCAATTACACCCCCTCCCACTAGCCTGGCCACTGACCTTATTAAGCCTGCCTGCATACAATCAATGCTTATGCACACTTGTCCCACCTTGAATGTCGACCCTGACCAGTTCTGTGTCTTCGTGTATGATGAGGTTATGCTGTTGGCAGCCTGCAACTTCTCCCATCAAAACAGAATACATGAGTGGTTTTGGTCAGTAACTGACTCAGTCATTGAAGTGCTGCCCCTTGTCTAGTGCAGCCTGGGTCCATTGGACCCACTTGGTCTCATGGTTGAGCCAGCCCTGGTGCCACACATACAGTTACACACTCTGTCACACAGACATTTAGTCAGACTTACAGACTGCCCCTCACATACAGATAGTGCCACACATACAGTTACACTGTCACACAGACATTGTCACATACATACTGCCTCACAGATGGTGCCACATATACACAATTACACACACACACTGTCACATACATAGACTGTCACACATACAGTTACACAGTCACACACAGACATTTAGTCAGACATACACAGACTTCCTCACATACAGATAGTGCTACATATACACAATTACACACACACACTGTCAGACATACTCAGACTGCCACACATACAGAGTCACATACACAAACTGCCTCATATACAGCTAGTGCCACACATACAGTTATACACACACATACAGTTACAAACACACCAGCAGCTTGAACTTGCATCACTTTCACTAAGCTAACAATGCAGTGGAAAGAAGCCCAGGAAAAAGGGGTGGGCATAGAAAGATGTCAGATACAGTAGAGATTTGAGGTAAACTGCACAAGTACATTTATACATAAATTCAGAACTGCAGCAGCAGGGACCTATATTATCTGAAATAAACAATTACTACACCTTTTTAGTCAAATGAAAATAAGCAAGGCATCACTCAAATAGTTTTAATTTTGAAAGGCTTTTTTGCAGTAAAAATTTCCCATTAACAACAAACAAACCTTACTTAGTGCAGCAGATTTGTATTGCTTTCTGTGGACTGGGTTAGTGCAGTGTCTTTCCTAAAATAAGAGACTGTTGGCTCCACACTGGGACAGAGAGATGAGGGGAGGTGACTCGCATAACATGAAGCTTAGAATAGAAATTATCTGCTGCTACAGAAGGGTGACAGGGGAGGAGGCCAGTTACCTGCAGCTGCTTCTTGTTACAGTGACTCTGGCTGTGTCTGCTGACTGCTTGTTTTCCCACTCCCCCTTACATCTGGCTAAAGTTACAGCTTTACAGGAGTGATTTTAACTAGTAACTAACCCACCACACTGCCCTCAGGAACTTCCTAAACACTGATATGCTTTATATACCGTGCTCCGAGTCAGCAAAGTGTAAAAAGCATATCAGAGTTTAGGAACTTTCTGAGTGCAGCGTGGTGGCTTACTTACTAGTTAACATCATTCCTGTGTAAAGATGTAACATTAGCCAGCTCCAAGGGGGAGCAGGAAGAAAAGCAGTTAGCAGACACAGCCTGAGTCACTGTAAGTAGAAGAAGCCACTGCAGGCAGTGGTTAGGAGCACAGAACATTGTTTCAAAGGGATATTACACTGTTACACAGCACACTCAATGCAACAGCTCAGCCTACTTCCAAATGGCTGAGCTGCAGAGACTGTTCATTCCTCTGCCGGTTCTCTGTAAACGGGCTATGAGGCTTCCAGCCAGCCAGGACCAGTGCCTTGCTTAAGCTCAAACACTGACAGCCATATAACAGTCCATCCCACATGTCCAAGAGACGGATTAACAAGGCAGGAGTTTTTTCTATACAATATCCGGGATTTGGAAAAGTCTGAGTGTAACCTCACCCATTCTCATGCTGTCAACCAATAGAAGTGTTGCTTTTTTTTCAAGGACATTTTGTAGCTAAACGTCCGCATGGAAACTTAATGGGTGATGTGATAAATATATAAAAGGGGCAGACTGAGGATGTGTAAAAGTGCTCTCAGGCAGGGAACATTTCAAAAACACCCCTAGATTTTAATTATGACAGTATTGTTTTATTATAAGCTTTGTTGTTGTTGTTTTAAAGTACTAACCTCAAAAACACCACTCCACTCCCTTCTGAAAAAAAATTAACCTGACTGCCTGAAAAATATATATTAACTTGACTGTCCCACCTTTCAATTAAATGGAATTTTATTTTATTTTGTTTTTTTTAATTTTTGGCCCCATAAATCTTGTAGGGCGTTGCCCGTTCTACCCCAATGGAGGAGCCTCCACTGGTGACCTATATGGTTTATGTATTCATTTTCCACTTGTTCCATGGTATAAAAATGTGGTTCTGCTAATTTGTGGGAGGCACATAACTGACACTTTAACATTAGCTGCCCATTACTGATCCAAACGTCTAACAAAATCCAAGTTAATTTCCTTTTAAATTCAAGACTTTTTCTGTACGTTGTTTTCCAAATTTATTCAAATCCAGTTTTTGTTTTTTTGTTTGTTTTTTATTAGACTGCACAGCTAAATTATTGGAATTGTTCTTGATTTATAGTCTTAACATTTCATCTCCTTCTTTTTTGTCCAAGTGTTCTGACATCAATTGATAATTTTGTTAAGCAAAGACTGGTATTGATAATGCCACCCTGTTGTTTTGCAGCTGAATTGCTGTGGCATCGTAGGGGGGATTGAAATTCTTCTTGGTGATTTATGCGAAGGTGCCACAATTGCAACACCGGTATGTATGAGATTTTGAAATTTACTTCAAACACTATATGCTTGCAGTGTTTTTTCCTATTGTGTGTTAGTGGGGAATATTTAATTTGCACATATTCTACAATTGTAATCTAAATGAAAATATTACCGTCACCAGACGTATAAAAATATATGCAAAGCAATATAGTTACTGAAGTCTATGCAAAAGACATTTACTTCCCATATGTGACCTAAAGGAAAAACAATAGTAGTTTTTTATTTTATTTTTATTTAGCTTTATTAGAGATTGTCGATACAATATCAACAGATAATGATGGTATATATAACTTGACATCATACATGAAATTGAACATTTCGTCAGGCTCTGTGATAAGCAATGAAAAGTGACAAGTAGTAACAAACACAAGAACATATTATTGTTAGATATAGTCAAATTGTGGTTGCATTCAAAATAGTTGTTTTATCTCGCATTCTATTTTGAAAGCACAAAAAGTATAATTCTATGCATATGGGTTATTTCTTAGGTTTCTATTTAGAGAAGTAAGAAAATATTCAATTCAATATTTTTCCAGCAAATTCTAGAGCTCATCTTCAAATCATAAGATTTATGGTTTTCTAAAATGTGATATTTATTATGATAGACAACAGTGAGTTCTTACCATACATTGAGGTTGCTTTTTTTTTTTTTTTACCTCTAGTGACAAAGGTCTGTACACATGACCATGGAGTGTCAGAAAGTCCCACAATTTTTTCCCCTTATGGCTGGACCCTGTAGCTGAAGAGTCCAGAATATAAATGAATCATTTATAAATGGCAAAATACGTATATAATATTTTTCATTTGAGGGGAAATATTTTTTACAAATAGAGGGAACAGCAATGGGTACGAGGTTTTCACCTAGCTATGCCAATCTCTTCATGGGAGATTGGGAAGAGGATATATTTCTCGGGCAATAGCTATGGTGCAAACCTCATACTCTATAAAAGGTATATTGATGACCTCTTATTAATATGGAAAGGCCTTGAGGACCTACTTAAAAAAACTCTTTACCGATATAAATACAAATAATAAAGGGTTGACCTTCACACATACCTATAGTAAAGAAAAGGTATATTTCCTTGATTAAGAGATTATGGTTGTAGAAGATAAAATAGAGACAAAAACACACTTTAAGGAGGTAGACTCAAACAACTATTTTCATGCAGACAGTTGTCACCTCAATCGTTGGAAAGACAACATACCTTTTAGGTCAGTGTATTAGAATTTTAAAAAATTGTTCTAGATTGGCAGATTTTGAAAATCAGGTAACCTCTCTTGTAGAGAAATTTAACTCAAGAGGGTATAAGAGAAAATATAGACAAAGCAGTATCCAAAGCAAAAAATATTGATAGAAGGACACTATTAGAATATAAACAAAAAGAGTAAAAAATTCCCAATACATATACCACTAAAGAAATTAATATTCCATTTATTATGGATTTTAATGCAGATCATGGAACTAACAGAAAGATAGTAAATAAACATTGGCATCTACTCAAAGCAGACCCACTCTTAGGTGATGCACTAGCCCCTAATCCAAAATTTGTATTTAGAAGGGCAAAAAACCTTAAGTCAATTCTATCCCCAAGTGAGCTGAGACAAAAAATAAATCAGTGAAAATAATAAAAGAAAGATCTAAGAGGAAATAAAATCACAAGCTTCTATCCTTGTTACACATGTAAGGCGTGTCAACACAGTATAAAGAAAGAGTATCACTATTCCAAACATAAATGAAGATTTCACGATTAAAGATTTAATTAGATGTTCACATAAAAATATAATTTAAGCACTACAATGCACTTGTAATTTGATATATCGGAGAAACAAAAAGAATATCAAGAGATAGAATTAGGGAGCACTTATGGTGTATTGAAAATAAAATGGATAAAACACACCTTTATAAACACTTTCAAGAGGTACACAAAGGAAACTCCAAAGATCTAAAATATTGGGGTGTATATAAGGTTAGAGAGCATTTTGAGAGGGAGAGATATTGAGAAGAAGTTGCTAATCAAAAAGGCTGAATTAATATATAAATTTGACACTTTATACCCTAAGGGTCTAAACTCAGAACTTGATCTGTCACCATTCTTATTTGACTAGGTTAATAAAATATGGCTAGTAATAATTTATTCTATTTGCACAAATTTATTCTTATAAATTTTATCATCCGTGAAAATGAATATAGAAAAAAAACTTTTAAAGGAATGTATCCATTAATTAGATCATGTGAAAATTAATGTATTAGAATGTATGATATTTTATCGAAATCTGTCGGTAGGCACTAGATAAGTTTTTTTTTTTAAAAAGTATGAAACTGTGAAAGAACCGTGTATACCACCTTATACATATAAGCTTTGAAACTATAAAATACCACCTTAAGACTCAATTTGCCCAAAAAGCTGTAACCAATTAAATGTGCCCATGATCTGTAAAATGATGTTCACTTGAGCCTAAAAACCATCTTGATAAAGCCCATTCAAGGGTGAAACGCGTTTATCAGTAGTCACAGCCTTTTCTCATCAAGAAAGCTGCTAACATTGCACTTATCCCAAGTGTAACTTATTTGGAGGATTTCTTTATAACCCGGGTTATTATTATTACCTTTCTTCACTTGCGTGCGTTTAAAGGGACACTGTACCCAAATTTTTTCTTTCATGATTCAGATAGAGCATGCGATTTTAAGCAACTTTCTAATTTACTCCTATTATCACATTTTCTTCATTCTCTTGGTATCTTTATTTGAAAAGCAAGAATTTAAGTTTAGATGCCGGCCCATTTTTGGTGAACATCTTGGGTTGTCCTTGCTGATTGGACAGCACCAATAACCAAGTGCTGTCCATGGTTCTGAACCACATATTGGCTGGCTCCTTAGCTTAGATGACTTATTTTTCAAATAAAGCAAGAGAACGAAGAAAAATTGATAATAGGAGTAAATTAGAACGTTGCTTAAAATTGCATGCTCTATATGTATCACAAAAGAAAAAAATTGGGTTCAGTGAACCTTTAAGCACTGAGTGCAAGTGACTTACCAAGCGCTGACTCTAAGCACACGGAGGCTTGGTATCGAATCTAAGAAGAAACATAAAAGATAACTTTGTTTCCTTATTTGAAATCATCCAAACTGTCAAACAAAGGATCAGCGGTGTGACGTAGGCACAAGTCACGTAAGCGCCAAACAGCTGACTAGGGTAAGACGTCAGGAGAACTTCGGCAAGATATTGCGGTGATAAAAACGGAGCTTGTCTATAGCTAACGCAGGTAAATAAGTATACTCCTTCCCTGTGGACAATATCTTCTTGCTGTAAGGTAATATACAATATCCAGCTCTGTTTAACATCGTCAGTGTATGGGCAATAACACAACTAGACATTTACCTCTGCTACGATCTATAAGTGGGCGTTTGTTTGCTTCATATGTGCATGGACTGCCCTTATTACATTTGATTTTGGGACTCGGACCACAATATATTACATGTGAATTTATAAGTGACACCGCAAAGCTTTTTCTCTTGGTGGTATAATATACTGGTTTATGATTCTCATTGGTACAACTTTTAATCATTGTTAGTATGCCTTACTAATATATAGTGAGGCTGGTCATAACCTGACATGTTTTAACTTCGTCCTGACTACATCTATTGTTTTAGTTGTGTTTGGGAGACGTCCCATATTAGTATATTCTTATATATTTTTAGTTATATTATTAAATGTTTCTCTTGTTAAGTGTGTTCAGTCCACGGGTCATCCATTACTTATGGGATATATTCTCCTTCCCAACAGGAAGTTGCAAGAGGATCACCCAAGCAGAGCTGCTATATAGCTCCTCCCCTCACATGTCATATCCAGTCATTCTCTTGCAACCCTCAACAAAGAAGGAGGTCGCGAGAGGAGTTGGAGTTTTTACTTAATTATTCTTCAATCAAAAGTTTGTTATTTTAAATGGCACCGGACTGTGCTGTTTTTCTATCTCAGGCAGTATTTGGAAGAAGAATCTGCCTGCGTTTTTCTATGATCTTAGCAGGCGTAACTAAGATCCACTGGCTATTCTCGACATTCGGAGGAGTGGGGTAACTTCAGAAAATGGGAATAGCATGCGGGGTCTCCCGCAAATGAGGTATGTGCAGTACAATATTTTCTGGGAATGGAATTGACTAAGAAAACACTGCTGTTACCCACATGATGTAAGTACAGCCTTAAATGCAGTAGTAGCGACTGGTATCAGGCTGATAAATGTATGCACAGTTGAGTTATTTTCTAGGGACTAGAATTTGACTGAGAAAATACTGTTAATACTGAAATAATGCTTAAGCCTTATCTGCAGTAGAAGCGACTGGTAGCAGGCTTAGTGATAACTTTGCATGACATTGAAAAAGTTTGTTTTTAAAACGTTTACTGGCATGTTATTCGTTTTATGAGGTACTTTGGTGATAAATCCTTTTTGGGCATGATTTTTTTCCACATGGCTAATGTATTTTTCTACATAGAAACTGTTATATCAGGTCTCCCACTGTTGTAATATGAGTGGGAGGGGCCTTTTTTTAGCGCCTTGTTGCGCAGTTAAAATTCTAGCACAGTCTTCCTGCTTCTTCCTCCTTGATCCAGGACGTCTCTAGAGAGCTAAGGGGTCATCAAAATTCGTTTTTGAGGGAGGTAATCAGTCACAGCAGACCTGTGACAGTGTGTTTGACTGTGATAAAAGCGTTAAATCTTAATTTGATATCCGTTTTTGGGTATTGAGGGGTTAATCATCCTTTTGCTAATGGGTGCAATCCTCTGCTAATTAATACATTTACCGTTAAGAATTGTTGACTATATCTGAATTAGTCATTGGTTAATTCAACTGTATTTTTTAAAAGCGCTGCAGCGTTTTTTTTTGTTTTTTTTTATATATTGCTTGTAAACTTATTGAAAGTAATTTCCAAGCTTGCTAGCTTCATTGCTAGTCTGTTTAAACATGTCTGATACAGAGGAATCTGCTTGTTCATTATGTTCAAAAGCCGATGTGGAGCCCAATAGAAATATGTGTACCAATTGTATTGATATTACTTTGAATAAAAGTCAATCTGTACCGATAAAGAAATTATCACCAGACAACGAGGGGGAAGTTATGCCGTCTAACTCTCCTCACGTGTCAGTACCTTCGTCTCCCGCTCGGGAGGTGCGTGAGATTGAGGTGCCAAGTACATCAAGGCACTTACAAATCACTTTACATGATATGGCTAATGTTATGAAAGAAGTATTATACAATATGCCCGAGTTAAGAGGCAAGCGCGATAGCTCTGGGTTAAGGACAGAGCGCGCCGATGACACAAGAGCCATGTCTGATACTGCGTCACAATTTGCAGAACATGAGGACGGAGAGCTTCATTCTGTGGGTGACGGTTCTGATTCGGGGAGACCGGATTCAGAAATTTCAAATTTTAAATTTAAGCTTGAGAACCTCCGCGTGTTGCTAGGGGAGGTGTTAGCGGCTCTGAATGATTGTGACACAGTGGCAATCCCAGAGAAATTATGTAGGCTGGATAAATACTATGAGGTACCGGTGTGTACTGACGTTTTTCCTATACCAAAAAGGCTTACAGAAATTATTAGCAAGGAGTGGGATAGACCTGGTGTGCCCTTTTCCCCTCCTCCGATATTTAGAAAAATGTTCCCTATAAACGCCGCCACACGAGACTTATGGCAGACGGTCCCTAAGGTGGAGGGAGCAGTTTCTACTTTAGCCAAGCGTACCACTATCCCGGTGGAGGATAGCTGTGCTTTCTCAGATCCAATGGATAAAAAATTAGAGGGTTACCTTAAGAAAATGTTTGTTCAACAAGGTTTTATATTACAGCCTCTTGCATGCATTGCGCCTGTCACTGCTGCAGCGGCATTCTGGTTTGAGTCTCTGGAAGAGGCGATTCGCACAGCACCATTGGATGAGACTTTGAGCAAGCTTAGAACGCTTAAACTAGCTAATGCGTTTGTTTCTGATGCCGTAGTGCATTTAACCAAACTTACGGCTAAGAATTCCGGATTCGCCATACAGGCGCGCAGAGCGCTATGGCTTAAATCCTGGTCAGCAGATGTAACTTCTAAATCTAAACTACTGAATATTCCTTTCAAAGGGCAGACCTTATTCGGGCCCGGCTTAAAGGAAATTATTGCTGACATTACTGGAGGTAAGGGCCATTCCCTTCCTCAGGACAGGGCCAAATCAAAGGCCAAACAGTCTAATTTTCGTGCCTTTCGTAATTTCAAGGCAGGAGCAGCATCAACTTCCTCCGCTCCAAAACAGGAAGGAACTACTGCTCGTTACAGACAAGGTTGGAAAGGCAACCAGTCATGGAACAAGGGCAAGCAGGCCAGAAAGCCTACTTCCGCCCCTAAGACAGCATGAAGGCAGGGCCCCCTTTCTGGAGACGGATCTAGTGGGGGGCAGACTTTTCTCTCTTTGCCCAGGCTTGGGCAAGAGATGTACAGGATCCCTGGACGTTGGAGATTATATCTCAGGGATACCTTCTGGATTTCAAAACTTCTCCACAAGGGAGGTTTCATATGTCAAGGTTATCAACAAACCTAGTAAAGAAAGAGGCATTTCTACAATGTGTACAAGACCTCTTAGTGATGGGAGTGATCCACCCAGTTCCGCGAACGGAACAAGGGCAAGTGTTTTACTCAAATCTGTTTGTGGTTCCCAAAAAAGAGGGAACCTTCAGACCAATCTTGGACTTAAAAATCTTAAACAAATTCCTAAGGGTTCCATCGTTCAAGATGGAAACCATTCGGACCATCCTACCCATGATCCAAGAGGGTCAATATATGACCACAGTGGACTTAAAGGATGCCTACCTTCACATACCGATTCACAAGGATCATTATCGGTACCTAAGGTTTGCCTTTCTAGACAGGCATTACCAGTTTGTAGCTCTTCCCTTCGGGTTAGCTACGGCTCAGAGAATTTTTACAAAGATTCTGGGTTCGCTTCTGGCGGTACTAAGACCGCGAGGCATTGCGGTGGCTCCGTACCTAGACGACATTCTGATACAAGCGTCAAGTTTTCAAAATGCAAAGTCTCATACAGAGATAGTTCTAGCATTTCTGAGGTCGCATGGGTGGAAAGTGAACATGGAAAAGAGTTCTCTGTTTCCACTCACAAGGGTCCCCTTCCTAGGGACTCTTATAGATTCTGTAGAAATGAAGATTTACCTGACGGAGTCCAGGTTATCAAAAATTCTAAATGCTTGCCGTGTCCTTCATTCCATTCCAAGCCCATCAGTAGCTCAGTGCATGGAAGTAATCTGCTTAATGGTCGCGGCAATGGACATAGTGCCATTTGCGCGCCTGCTTCTCAGACCGCTGCAATTATGCATGCTAAGTCAGTGGAATGGGGATTACTCAGATCCGTCCCCTTTACTGTATCTGGACCAGGAGACCAGGGATTCTCTTCTCTGGTGGTTGTCTCGGGTTCATCTGTCCAAAGGAATGACCTTTCGCAGACCAGATTGGACGATTGTAACAACAGATGCCAGCTTACTAGGCTGGGGCGCAGTCTGGAACTCCCTAAAGGCTCAGGGATCGTGGACTCAGGAGGAGAAACTCCTTCCAATAAACATTCTGGAATTAAGAGCAATATTCAATGCTCTCCTAGCTTGGCCTCAGTTAGCAACACTGAGGTTCATCAGGTTTCAGTCGGACAACATCACGACTGTAGCTTCCATCAATTATCAAGGAGGAACCAGGAGTTCCCTAGCGATGTTAGAAGTCTCAAAGATAATTTGCTGGGCAGAGTCTCACTCTTGCCACCTGTCAGCGATCTACATCCCAGGCGTGGAGAACTGGGAGGCGGACTTTCTAAGTCGCCAGACTTTTCATCCGGGGGAGTGGGAACTTCATCCGGAGATATTTGCTCAACTAATTCTTCGTTGGGGCAAACCGGAACTGGATCTCATGGCATCTCGCCAGAATGCCAAGCTTCCGTGCTACGGATCCAGGTCCAGGGACCCGGGAGCGGTGCTGATAGATGCACTAGCAGCCCCTTGGGTTTTCAACATGGCTTATGTGTTTCTACCTTTTCCATTACTGCCTCGACTGATTGCTAAGATCAAACAGGAGAGAGCATCAGTGATTCTGATAGCGCCTGCGTGGCCACGCAGGACCTGGTATGCAGACCTAGTGGACATGTCGTCCTGTCCACCATGGTCTCTGCCTCTGAGGCAGGACCTTCTAATTCAGGGTCCTTTCAACCATCCAAATCTAATTTCTCTGAGGCTGACTGCGTGGAGATTGAACGCTTGATTCTATCAAAGCGTGGTTTCTCGGAGTCTGTTATTGATACATTAATACAGGCTCGGAAACCTGTGACCAGAAAAATTTACCATAAGATATGGCGTAAATATTTATATTGGTGTGAATCCAAGAGTTACTCATGGAGTAAGGTTAAGATTCCTAGGATATTGTCTTTTCTACAAGAGGGTTTAGAAAAGGGTTTATCCGCTAGTTCGCTAAAGGGACAGATTTCTGCTCTGTCCTTTTACACAAGCGTCTGGCAGAGAATCCAGACGTCCAGGCTTTTTGTCAGGCTTTGGCCAGGATTAAGCCTGTGTTTAAGACTGTTGCTCCTCCGTGGAGCTTAAAGTGAAGGTAAAGTTTTACCTATCTATAAACACTAATGAATTAGTCATAGTTAAAAAAATGCAATCGCTACCTTTTTTTACCACAATGCATTATAAGTGTATAAAAATCAAGGTTTATATTCCCCTACCGTTATATTCCTAACTCCTCCCATCATCCATTTTCTTATCTTGGAGAGAGTGACGTATAGAGTGGTCCCACCCGCTCTATACGTGTCTCCAAAGCGAGTTCACAAGGATCCAATAAATTGCGCATGCGCATTGCGTCGAATACCTCAGCTACTCTCAGCAATGCGCATGCGGTGATCTACAATGTTTTTACATTGCGCAGGCGTCATTCTCCATGTTAAGGCAAATTATTACTGTTTGCAATAGGCATGCGCAAAACGGGAGCGTGCCTGTCTTACAAGCCCAACAAATAAAGTAAACGCATGCGCAGATCATCCAGGAGACGGATGACGTAGGTTGACGGCCACCTAACGGCCAGAATGTCAATTGGTTCTTGAAAAAACGTGACCTTCCATAAAAAAAAAAAAAAAAAGACAGGTTGTATTTACGGATAGAAAAAATGTAATTATAAAAGGCTATAACTCGATTTATACTTAGAATAAAAAAAAAAGATGAATTAAAGTACTGTTCATTTAGGGTAACAAGTTTAATTAGCTAATGCAATAGAGCGCACTTTACCTTCACTTTAAACTTGGTTCTTAAAGTTCTTCAGGGTGTTCCGTTTGAACCCCTTCATTCCATTGATATTAAGCTTTTATCTTGGAAAGTTCTGTTTTTGATGGCTATTTCCTCGGCTCGAAGAGTCTCTGAGTTATCTGCCTTACATTGTGATTCTCCTTATCTGATCTTTCATTCAGACAAGGTAGTCTTGCGTACTAAACCTGGGTTTTTACCTAAGGTTGTTTCTAACAGGAATATCAATCAAGAGATTGTTGTTCCATCATTATGTCCTAATCCTTCTTCAAAGAAGGAACGTCTTTTGCATAATCTAGACGTGGTCCGTGCCCTGAAGTTCTACTTACAGGCAACTAAAGATTTTCGGCAAACTTCTTCTCTGTTTGTTGTTTACTCTGGACAGAGGAGAGGTCAAAAGGCTTCGGCTACCTCTCTCTCTTTTTGGCTTCGTAGCATAATACGTTTAGCCTATGAGACTGCTGGACAGCAGCCTCCTGAAAGAATTACAGCTCATTCCACTAGAGCTGTGGCTTCCACCTGGGCCTTTAAGAATGAGGCCTCTGTTGAACAGATTTGCAAGGCTGCAACTTGGTCTTCACTTCATACTTTTTCCAAATTTTACAAATTTGACACTTTTGCTTCTTCGGAGGCTGTTTTTGGGAGAAAGGTTCTACAGGCAGTGGTTCCTTCTGTGTAATGTTCCTGCCTTGTCCCTCCCATCATCCGTGTACTTTAGCTTTGGTATTGGTATCCCATAAGTAATGGATGACCCGTGGACTGAACACACTTAACAAGAGAAAACATAATTTATGCTTACCTGATAAATTTATGTCTCTTGTAGTGTGTTCAGTCCACGGCCCGCCCTGTCTTTTTTGAGGCAGGTTCTAAATTTTAAATTATAACTCCAGTCACCACTGCACCCTATAGTTTCTCCTTTCTCGTCTTGTTTTGGTCGAATGACTGGATATGACATGTGAGGGGAGGAGCTATATAGCAGCTCTGCTTGGGTGATCCTCTTGCAACTTCCTGTTGGGAAGGAGAATATATCCCATAAGTAATGGATGACCCGTGGACTGAACACACTACAAGAGAAATAAATTTATCAGGTAAGCATAAATTATGTTTTTTTGTATTACTATGGTTTATAAATGAAACACTTTTAAGAAACTCCTTTATTAATCCCTTTTATTTTGCATTATAGTAAACAGATTTATTTCTCACACCTTATTATACAGATTCTTATAGATCGCTTTAGCTCATTTGTAGCGCCCTCTAAATACCCTCTTTTTCATGTATATCTTGTGACACACCCAGAGGAAGGTGTGCCTTTTTAGTAGGGTTTGATATCACTTGGTCTTTTGTTTTTTATTTTTTTTAAGAGTTTAATAACACTTCTTTTTAAATTTCAGTTACGTAGATTTTTTTTTCCTGACAAATTAAAGCGACAGTATACTATAAAATTATTTTTCCCTTAATGTGTTTCCAATTACTTTTTTTTTTTTTTTTTACCAGATGCAGAGTATAAAATGTATGAGATTTGCTTTTTTTTTAGGTTTATTTGTGTATACGAATTAGCTGCTTTTGTGTTTTGAAGCCACAACCTAATAAAATGAGGTATAATCAGATCTCAATACTTTATCACATTGTGTACATATACCTGCTTCTTTATCTTATATCTGTCCATAAACCAATCACCAATACTTGGAGAGAACAATGGAAAATTATTATATTACCTTATCTCTTCTATAACCCACTGGGCGTGTTGTAATCAGACTATCAGACTCCAAGAGCTAAACCAACAACTTTTCAAAGTAGGGGTGTCAAAAATAATCGCCATTGCGATGCAGCCATTAACGATGCTGCATCGATGCGGTGCAAGATCAGAATCGATTCAGGGTCAGTGACATCATCGCACAATGTCACGTGACCCCGCCTCTCCCACTGACTGAGGCGAGGGCTTAAAGTAATGGCAGGTAATGGCAGACAGAGTAAATATTGATTGATTCTATTTTGAACATCAGCACGCTCAGTGCAGTTGTCTGACAAGCGGACAGCAGCCTCGTGTAACACAGTGAATATTTCCTTGTATTATCGCTTCCCTGTTTACTCACTGTTGCGGTCTCTGCTGCATATTTCCTCTTTGTCAGACCCCTAGCCCAGCACCAAACGAGCATTTGAGTGTTGCTATTAGATATAGAAAAAGTCAAGTTTTACAAAAGTATCTAATAGCAACACTCAAATGCTCGTTTGGTGCTGGGCTAGGGGTCTGACAAAGAGGAAACATGCAGCAGAGACCGCAACAGTTAACAGGGAAGCGATAATACAAGGAAATAGTCACTGTGTTACACGAGGCTGCTGTCAGTTGGTCAGACTGCTTCTGCCCTGTCAGATCTCTCCTAGTCTTGAAGCAGGCGACACAGCAGGGAGGGCTTAATTAATCACATTCACCCGGCCAGCACCTTTACCTCTAGGACAACTTATTGAAGCCGTTCAGTAAGTGGTTGGTGCAGCTGTTAATAAAGGTTCCGGTAAGAGGAAATGACATAGAATTCCTTCCCAGCTGCAGATCATCACAGAGCCGTAATAAACATGTTTAGAGAGCCTACATGATTGATTAGGTGACCCTTTATGTCAGTTAAGAGCCCTAATCATTAACGGTGACACTGCACTGCTCACACATACCATGCATTCCTTTCAAAGCTCTCCAATACCCAGAATACTAGTCTCATATGAGCTTAGGGAGCAAAATAACAGCCCATCTATGATCTAAGTGTAATATGTGGCAGGGTATTGTATTATAGTTGTGCTTTGTATGTGTATATAAATAAATGTATATGTTACATATAAACCTATAGAGTGTTAAAAGCATATCTATTACCTTAAATCTGAATCCATTATTTTTATTTAAAAAAAAATCAATGTCACACATATCCTATGTTAGTTATGTATTTGGGACCTGCTCTGCTAAAAGTTAATCATTTATACACCTTGGTTCATAAACTGTGCATTATTCCCTGACAAAAGAGGCAAGTCCAGAATTATTATTTAACATGCCAGGACCATAGTACCTTATATCCTAGAAACATCCCCTTAGCAATCCCCTTTTTTTTTTAAAGCAGATAAAATAAAAAAGGGAGTTCTGACTGCTTGAATTTGTTAATGAAAATCATGGGCAGTAATCGTGATGCATCGCGATGCATCGTAGAATCGAATCGTATCGAATCATTACGATGATAATCGTAATCGAATCGTGAGACAGGTGAAGATGCGCAGCTCTATTTCAAAGTGTATGAGGTGTGATGAAACTGCTGTGTGATTAAAAATACATTGTTGTAAATACTATTTGCGTATAGTGCTCGCCGTGCATGTTCCTGAGCATATCTAGATATGCTCCTCAACAATAGATACCAAGAGAAAAAGTACATTTCATAACCAATATATTTTTTTTCTGAATTGCATGAATCATAAAGGTTTTACTTTATTGTCCCTTTAAAATAGCTTTAACCTAAGTTTTGTCACGTTTACACATTTAAACAGTGCGCTTTCATTTGCATGTTAAAAATGTAGCACTTTCTAAAGTCAAGAACTTTCATGATTCAGTTCAAGCATGCAGTAAAGAACAAAAAATATCAAATTTACTGCCATTATCAAAATGTGCACAATGTTTTTAAATGCACATGCCAAGGCTCCAGCTCCTACTGAGCATGTGCACAGCATATGCATGTATGCATTTTTATTAGTTGATGTTACGTGATACAGCGGCTGGAGAATAGGAATTTACAGTTTATAGTAAACGGGGCCAGTGCTTACATTTTTTTTTTATTTTTTTTTTTAAAGGGTTACTGAACCCAATTCTTTTCTTTCATGATTCAGATAGAGCATACAATTGTTTAAGCTACTTTCTGATTTACTCCTGTTATCAATTTTTCTTCATTCTCTTGGTATCTTTATTTGAAAAAGCAGGAATGTAAGCTAAGAGCCGGACCCATCTTTGGTTCAGCTCCTGGGTACAGCTTGCTGATTGGTGGCTAAATGTACCCACCATTTGTCAAGCGCTATCCAGGGTGCTGAACCAAAAATGGGCCGACTTGTAAGCTTTACATTCCTGCTTTATAAGTAAAGATACCAGGAGAATAAATAAAAATTGATAACTGGAGTAAATCAGGAAGTTGCTTAAACAATTGTATGCTCTATCTGAATCATGAAAAAAAAATTGGGCTCAGTATCCCTTTAATATCCCAGTGGACAATTCAGAACAAATAGCACACATATGTATGAAGAGTTGTGTGTAGCTCCCTCCAATAATTGCTACCCACATCTCTGGTCAGTAGCACTTTTGCAGGTGTCCCCCCTCCGCCACAAAATAATTGCTGGGTAGGTGCTAAACTCAAAGGGAATTTAAAGGGACATGAAACACATTTTTTTTATAGAGCATGTAATTTGAAGCAACTTCTATTGTTGAGTGGTCTTGGTATCCTTTGTTGAAAAGCAGGAATGTAAGCTCAGGAGTGTGCACGTGTCTTGAGCTCTATATAGCGGCAGTTTTGCAAAAATATTATCCATTTGCAAAAGCACTAGATGGTAGCACTATTTCCTGCAATTCAGTGCTCCAGTTACCTATCCAAGTATCCCTTCAACAAAGAATACCATGCGAACAAAGCAAATTTGCTAACTGAAGTAAATTGTAAAGTTTTTATTATGGTATTCTGTCTAAATCGCAAAATATTTAGTTTGGTTTTAATGTCCCTTTAAGCAGGGAGGAAGTTAGTGTAGTTTTGACTTGCTGGTGCTTCTGTTGACTGCTTAATCCACCCCACCACTGTGCACCCATATGGGGATTTGCAAGCACTGAGAGTGGGTAAGCCGAAAGGGTTCTCTGAAAAGCACCAGGTAAACCTAATACAAGACAAGACCTGTTCTACTAGCACCACTTAATATATGGCTTTCTGTAGTGTCTACATTTACAGGGTGGGTATTAGTGGTAACAAGCCCATTGTTTCCAGGCTTTTTTTCTTTCACACACCATATAGCTTGGTTAATCTTCTTTTAAGCTTGGCAGGTTCCTCTCTATCCTGTGATACTACACATCACTTTTTCTTGTGAGCTTAACTTATTCTCAGCCCCTGATTTATGTCTAGAATCATGTGTTTGTGTGTGCCATGCATTGCCTACTTCCAATTATCTCAAATTTTTTCAAAGAGCCTCGTCTGCAGTTAAAACATTGCTTTTGTGTATGAGAATGAAGACACCAATTTTCCAAATCTGCAATCAGTTTTTTTTCTGCTATATGGACCCCATTTTTATTTGTAGACATTTTTGCCCCTAAGATGGGCGACATCTCAATTGCCTACAGCTCTTGGGATTTTCATTGGTTTATACTGTGGTCTAATGTTCATGTTACCCTGATATACAGGTAGCCCTCAGTTTACGCCGGGGTTAGGTTCCAGAAGGAATGGTTGTAAATCGAAACTGTTGTAAATTGAAACACAGTTAATAATGTAAGTCAATGGGAAGTGAGGGAGTTAGGTTCCAGGCCCCTCTCAAAATTGTCATAAGTAACACCTAATACATTATTTTTAAAGCTTTGAAATGAAGACTTTAAATGCTAAACAGCATTATAAACCTAATAAAATAACCACACAACACAGACTTTACTTGAATTTTTCTGCAAACAGTTCTTTCTATGCATTCCAATCTGGACTGATTTATAGACAGGAAGATCTTGTTCCTTTGCACGCTGCTTGATAGCTCAGGTCTGATTAATTTCATCTTGCTTGGCTTGCATATCTTTGCTGCAACACAAGGGGACTGCTCCACCTACTGGCTATTTTAATCAATGCACTGTTTCTCAATGCTTTTCAACAGCAGTCACATGACTGAAAAAAAAGTTATTCTGAAACGGCTCAAATTGAACCGTTGTAAACCGAGGGCCACCTGTACCTTGATATCACCTTTTCTGTCTGTGGCCTTGTATAACTCCGTTCCTTGGTATCTTCGTAACAATCTTCAATACCTTTTACATATTCATTTTTTTTCTACTCCAGTTTTTGCTGTGTCAGGCACTTGGCACCTTCATCACTCTCATATATGGTTCAGCTTTTGCATGAAATCAGCTATACATAAACATTGATTTATGTGTCTCTAAATTGGTTTTATTATGTACAATAAAAAAGTCCATTATTTACTCCTTGCTGTTGTACTTTTTCTAACTATCTTATGGCTTCACTTGTAAAACTGAAAAATGCAGAAATAGAAAATAGAACCCAATTAAATCTTTCTTACTCTAAATAATAGCCCAGATTGTAAATTCATACGTTAAAATGAATTTGAAAACATTTTTTATATATGTATGACTAAAATTTTACTTTCTTTTGCATGATGCACCGAGTCCACGGATTCATCCTTACTTGTGGGATATTATCCTTCCTAACAGGAAGTGGCAAAGAGAGCACCACAGCAGAGCCATCTATATAGCTCCCTCCTTAACTCCACCCCCCAGTCATTCTCTTTGCCGGCTCTAAGCAGGAAGGGTAAAGTGAAAGAGGTGTTAAAGGGACAGTATACACTCATTTTCATATAACTGCATGTAATGGACACTACTATAAAGAATAAGATGCACAGATACTGATATAAAAATCCAGTATAAAACTGTTTAAAAACTTACTTTGAAGCTGTCAGTTTGGCTCTGTTGAAAAGGTAGCTGGAAAGCCCACTGCAAGTGGCAAATAAGACACTCCCCCCCCTCCCCCTTCTTTTACATATGAAAAGACCCTTTACGCAAACAGGAGCAAGCTGGAGAAGGTAGCTGACGGTATTCACATAAAACTTTGGGACTTGGTTAGGAGTCTAAAAATCAGAGCAATGTTATTTAAAAATAAGCAAAACTATACATTTATTTAAAAAAAAAAAAAAAATTATGAGCTATATAAATAGATCTACAAAACATTTATGCAAAGAAAAAATGAGTGTATAATGTCCCTTTAAGCTGTTAGTTTTATTTTATCTACAATTAAGTTTGTTATTTTTAAATGGTACCGGTGTTGTACTATTTATTCTCAGGCAGGACATAGATGAAGATTTCTGCCTGGAGGATTATGATCTTAGCATTTGTAACTAAGGTCCACTGCTATTCTCACAGAAGCTGAGGAGTACAGGAAAACTTCAGTGTGAGGAACGGTTTCTTGCTATACAGCAATGAGGTATGTTCAGTCATATTTTCTGTAGAGACTGTGTTAACTCAGAAAGGCTGACAGTATCCCCATTAGGGGAAGGGTAAGCAGTAATCCTAGTATGAAAGAGGCTTTACTAGCTTGCATGAAGGGCTAAGTTTTTTTTGGGCACTCAGTTTGTTTATGAGAAAGTGGGACAAACGTTTGTGTGTGTCTGGGAATAACGTTTTTTTATGTTTATGGGACGTTTGCTTGATGGGTCATTTGGCTTTTTTGGGGTTGTTATAACCCACATGGTTTTCAAACAAGGTTTGTTAGATTTGTGTAGGCCCCAGCAACATCAAGTGAGGTGGGCGGGGCCTATTTTCGCGCCTCAGTTGCGCTTTTAGTTTTACAGACAAGCAGCAAGCAACTTCTCCTTGAGGTCCTGATAGTCTTCTGAGGGCCTATTTGAAGCTTTAACCCCATATTATCGTTCCTAAGAGCAGGTAGGGTCACAGCAGAGCTGTGGCAAGGTGCTAATAGGGGTTTTTAACCGGTTTTAGACAAATTTCAATCCGGTTTTGTCATTTGTGGGTTTATTGCTTATTTACTTGTGGTGCAATCCTTCTAAAGCTTAGTGGGTACACTGTTAAAATTTCGGAAAATTTGAAGCAATTTTAACCTTTTTTGCAGTTTGTGTATGCCTTTTTTTCTCTTAAAGGCACAGTACCGTTTTTGCAAATTGTGTTTTTTTTCTTTAAATAAAGTGTTTTCCAAGCTTGCTTGCTTTATTACTAGTCTGTTAAACATGTCTGACACTGAGGAAACTCATTGCTCAACTTGTTTAGAAGCCATTGTGGAACCCCCTCTTAGAATGTGTCCCACTTGCACTGATATGTCTATAAATTGCAAACAGCTTATTTTGACTAATAAAAATTTGGCATTAAATGATTATCAGACAGAAGGAAATCAGGTTTTGCCATCTAGTTCTCCCCAAGTGTCACAACCGGTAACGCCCGCACAAGCGACGCCAAGTACTTCTAGTGCGTCTAATTCTTTCACCTTGCAAGATATGGCTTCCGTTATGTATACTACCCTCACAGAGGTTTTATCTAAACTGCCTGGGTTGCAAGTGAAGCACAGTAGCTCTGGGTTAAGAACAAATGCTGAGCCTTCTGACGCTTTAGTAGCCGTATCCGATATTCCCTCACAATGTTCTTAGGTAGGGATGAGGGATTTGCTGTCTGAGGGAGAGATTTCTGATTCAGGAAAGAGGTTCCCTCAGACAGATTCAGATATGACGGCATTTAAATTTAAGCTAGAGCACCTCCGCTTATTGCTTAGGGAGGTTTTAGCTACTCTGGATGATTGTGACCCCTATTGTAGTTCCAGAGAAATTGTGTAAAATGGACAAATATTTAGAGGTTCCTTTTTACACTGATGTTTTTCCGGTCCCTAAGAGGATTTCGGACATTGTTACTAAGGAGTGGGATAGACCAGGTATTCAGTTCGCTCCCCCTCCTGTTTTTTTTAGAAAATTTTCCACATTTCTGACACCATAAAGGGATATTTCTACTCTGGCTAAGCGTACAACTATACCTATTGAAGACAGTTATGCTTTCATTGATCCTATGGATAAAAAATTAGAGGGTCTCCTAAAGAAAATTTTTGTTCATCAAGGTTTTCTTCTTCAACCTATAGTATGCATTGTTCCTGTAACCACTGCAGCTGCCTTTTGGTTTGAGGCTCTGGAAGCCTGATGGCTAATTCTTTTATTACAGACGCCGCTATTCATCTTGCTAAGTTAGCGGCAAAGAATTCAGGTATTGCCATTTTAGTGCGTAGAGCGTTATGGCTTAAGCCCTGGTCAGCTGATGTGTCATCTAAATCTAAGCTTTTGTCCATCCCTTTCAAAGGTAAGACCTTATTCGGGCCTGCACTGAAAGAGATCATTTCAGATATTACTGGAGGGAAGGGTCATACCCTCCCTCAGGATAAGTCAAATAAGACAAGGACCAAAGAGGGGAACTTTGCTCAATCCAAGCCAACCTGGAGACCTAATCATGCTTGGAACAAGGGTAAACAGGCCAAAAAGCCTGCTGCTGCCACTAAGTCAGCATGAAGGGGTAGCCCCCGATCTGGGACCGGATCTAGTAGGGGGCAGACTCTCTCTCTTTGCGCAGGCCTGGGCAAGAGACGTTCAGGATTCCTGGGCAGTAGAAATTGTAACCCAGGGATACCTTCTAGATTTCAAGGATTCCCCTCCAAGGGGGAGGTTCCATCTTTCTCAATTGTCTGTAAACCCGACAAAAAGAGAGGCGTTCTTACGCTGTGTAGAAGACCTTTTTACCATGGGAGTGATCTTCCCAGTTCCAAAAGCAGAACAGGGGCAGGGGATCTACTATAATCTGTTTATAGTTCCCAAAAAGGAGGGAACCTTCAGACCAATTCTGGATCTCAAGATCCTAAACCAATTCCTAAGAGTCCCATCTTTCAAGATGGAGACTATTCGGACTATCTTACCATTGATCCAGGAGGGTCAATATATGACCACCGTGAACTTAAAGGATGCGTATCTACACATTCCTATCCACAAAGATCATCACCAGTTCCTCAGGTTCGCCTTTCTGGATAAGCATTATCAGTTTGTGGCTCTTCCTTTCAGGTTGGCCACGGTGCCACAAATCTTCACGAAGGTGCTAGGGTCACGGGGCATAGCAGTGGCGCCTTATCTAGACAGCATTCTGATTCAAGTGTCGACCTTCCAACTAGCCAAGTCTCACACGGACTTAGTGTTGGCCTTTTTAAGATCTCACGGGTGGAAGGTGAACGTAAAAGAGTTCTTTCCCCCCTCACAAGAGTTTAATTTCTAGGGTCTCTGATAAACTCGGTGGACTTAAAAATATTTCTGATGGAGGTCAGGAAATCAAAGATTTTATTCACCTGCTGAGCTCTTCACTCCATTCCTCGGCAGTCAGTGGCTCAGTGTATGGAGGTAATCGGTCTAATGGTAGCGGCAATGGACATAGTTCCATTTGCTCGCTTGCATCTCGGACCACTGCAACTATGCATGCTCAATCAGTGGAATGGGGATTATGGGTATTTATCTCCTCCAGATAAATCTGGATCAAGAGACCAGAGACTCTTTTCTTTGGTGTTTGTCACAGGATCATCTGTCCCTGGGAATGTGTTTCGGCAGGCCAGAATGGGTTATAGTGACGACAGACGCCAGCCTTCTGGGTTGGGGTGCAGTCTGGAATTCCCTAAAAGCTCAGGGTTTGTGGACTCGGGAGGAGGCTCTCCTACCGATAAATATTCTGGAATTAAGAGTGATATTCAATGCTCTCCAGGCATGGCCTCAGCTGGTTTCGGCCAGATTCATTAGGTTTCAGTCGGACAACATCACGACTGTGGCTTATATCAATCATCAGGGCGGAACAAAGAGTTCCTTAGCGATTATAGTGGTCTCAAGGATAATCCCATGGGCAGAGGCTCACTCTTGCCATCTGTCAGTGATCTTTATCCCAGGTGTAGAGAACTGGGAGGCAGATTTTCTAAGTCTTCAGACTTTTCATCCGGGGGAGTGGGAACTCCATCCGGAGGTGTTTGCTCAACTGGTTCGGCTATGGGGCACACCAGAATTGGATCTGATGGCGTCTCGTCAGAATGCCAAACTTCCTCGTTACGGCTCCAGGTCAAGGGATCCTCAGGCTGTACTGATAGATGCTCTAGCAGTACCCTGGTCGTTCAACCTGGCTTATGTGTTTCCACCTTTCCCTCTCCTTCCACATCTGATTGCCAGAATCAAACAGGAGAGAGCATCAGTGATTTTGATAGCACCTGCGTGGCCACGCAGGACTTGGTATGCAGACCTGGTGAACATGTCATCTCTTCCACCATGGTCTCTGCCACTGATACAGGACCTTTTGATTCTAGGTCCATTCAAGCATCCAAATCTAATTTCTCTGCAACTGGCTGCTTGGAGATTGAACGCTTGATTCTATCAAAGCGGGGTTTCTCTGAATCAGTCATAAATACCTTGATTCAGGCTCGAAAGCCTGTTACCAGGAAAATCTATCATAAGATATGGCGTAAATATCTTTTTTGGTGTGAATCCAAAGGCTTCTCCTGGAGTAAAATCAGGATTCCTAGGATTTTGGCTTTTCTCCAAGAGGGATTGGAGAAAGGATTGTCAGCTCGTTCTCTAAAAGGACAGATATCTGCTCTGTCTATTTTGTTGCACAAGCGTCTGGCAGATGTTCCAGACGTTCGGACTTTTTGTCAGGCTTTAGCTAGATTTAAGCCTATGTTTAAATCTGTTGCTCCGCCATGGAGTCTAAATTTAGTTCTTAGAGTTCTTCAGGGGGTTCCGTTTGAACGCATGCATTCCATAGATATTAAGCTTTTATCTTGGAAAGTTTTGTTCCTAGTTGCTATCTCTTCAGCTCGAAGAGTTTCTGAACTATCTGCATTACAATGTGACTCACCTTATCTTGTGTTCCATGCTGATAAGGTGATTTTGCGTACCAAGCCTGGGTTCCTACCTAAGGTTGTTACTAACAGGAATATCAATCAGGAAATTGTTGTTCCTTCTCTTTGTCCTAATCCTTCTTGTACGAAGGAACGTCTTTTGCACAACTTGGATGTGGTTTGTGCTTTGAAATTTTATTTGCAGGCAACCAAAGATTTTCATCAATCATCTTCTTTGTTTGTTTTTTATTCTGGAAAGCGTAGGGGTCAAAAGGCTACGGCGACTTCTCTTTCCTTTTGGCTGAAAAGCATCATCCGTTTGGCTTATGAGACTGCTGGACAGCAGCCTCCTGAAAGGATTACAGCTCATTCTACTAGAGCGGTAGCTTCCACATGGGCTTTTAAAAATGATGCTTCTGTTGAACAGATTTGTAAGGCTGCGACTTGGTCTTCGCTCCATACCTTTTCAAAATTTTACAAATTTGATACTTTTGCTTCTTCTGAGGCTATTTTTGGGAGAAAAGTTTTGCAAGCAGTGGTGCCTTCCGTTTAGGTTCCTGTCTTGTCCCCTCCCTTCATCCGTGTCCTAAAGCTTTGGTATTGGTATCCCACAAGTAAAGATGAATCCGTGGACTCGGTACATCATGCAAAAGAAAACAAAATGTATGCTTACCTGATAAATTTCTTTCTTTTGCGATATACCGAGTCCACGGCCCGCCCTGTCTATTCAAGACAGATGGTATTTTTTATTAAAAACTTCAGTCACCTCTGCACCTTATAGTTTCTCCTTTTTCTTCCTTGGCCTTCTGTCGAATGACTGGGGGGTGGGTTAAGGGGGGAGCTATATAGACAGCTCTGCTGTGCTGCTCTCTTTGCCACTTCCTGTTAGGAAGGATAATATCCCACAAGTAAGGATGAATCCGTGGACTCGGTACATCGCAAAAGAAAGAAATTTATCAGGTAAGCATAAATTTTGTTTTTTAAGAACCAGCTAAGTTTCTATATAAAAAACATTTCTAGAAAAGCTGAGCAAAAAAGTGGGTGCTAGATTTGATGCTGGATTTCACTGGAGAATAATCTAGGTGACGTGGTTTTATACAGGGAAGCTGTGGACCGTTAGTCATGAAACATACGTTTTAAATTTGATTAGAAACCTGTATCTGCATCCTGCAGAAAAATAACAAAAAAGTCATCCCCATCAAAGTGTAAAGTTCAAATTTATCTAGAAATAAAATGTACAGTGGAAATCTATCATGCCTTATGTCTTGTCTTTCAGTCATGTCCATCAGCCATTGAAAGCTTTTTCACTTCTAAGTTTCACATCGTTGGAGCTATTGGGATTGGAGTAGCAGTAATCATGGTAAGTTGCTGATTATGTACATTTCACTGTAGTATGTGATCATATTTGTTCCACTTTAACCATCATTTATATACATAATGATTACATAATAGAATGCATCTTCGCAAATAAGCTTTGATTTTTTTTTATTCTGTTAATTTTGATATGCACCAGAAACTGATAGTGTGTGTTTGACTACGACGTAGATAATCTCACTGGGAGTCCTAAGTATACATCAATTAAAGTTAATTGTGGAGGTCATGTTAGACCCACCAGACTAGACAAATGTAAGTTTAAGTTTATTATTATTAAATAACCTAGCTTGTTCTTACTCAAAAAAAACAACCATTTTGAATAGTTATATCGGTAATAAAAATGTTATTACATTATTTCAGGAAACCTAAAGATGTTAAACATCCATTAAAAACAGAGTTGCATAACCAGCAAATACATAATACAAAAAACAATGCCATAACACTTCCAATTTGTCAGTAGAAACTGGTACCTAGTGTACATGTGAGACCATGCACGCTGCATGACATGTACATGGGAGACCGTGCCCGCTGCATGACATGTACATGGGAGACCGTGCACGCTGCATGACGTGTACATGGGAGACCGTGCACGCTGCATGACGTGTACATGGGAGACCGTGCACGCTGCATGACGTGTACATGGGAGACCGTGCACGCTGCATGACGTGTACATGGGAGACCGTGCACGCTGCATGACGTGTACATGGGAGACCGTGCACGCTGCATGACGTGTACATGGGAGACCGTGCACGCTGCATGACGTGTACATGGGAGACCGTGCACGCTGCATGACGTGTACATGGGAGACCGTGCACGCTGCATGACGTGTACATGGGAGACCGTGCACGCTGCATGATGTGTACATGGGAGACCGTGCACGCTGCATGACGTGTACATGGGAGACCGTGCATGCTGCATGACGTGTACATGGGAGACCGTGCACGCTGCATGACGTGTACATGGGAGACCGTGCACGCTGCATGACGTGTACATGGGAGACCGTGCACGCTGCGTGACGTGTACATGGGAGACCGTGCACGCTGCATGACGTGTACATGGGAGACCGTGCACGCTGCATGACGTGTACACGGGAGACCGTGCACGCTGCATGACGTGTACACGGAGACCGTGCACGCTGCATGAAGTGTACACGGAGACCGTGCACGCTGCATGAAGTGTACACAGAGACCGTGCACGCTGCATGAAGTGTACATGGGAGACCGTGCACGCTGCATGAAGTGTACATGGGAGACCGTGCACGCTGCATGAAGAATGAGCAAGTGTCTTTCTTGATTTTGTTTATTTGCACTAGCTCTTTTATGGAGTAATGATTCTTTCTGTTAACATATTACTTTATAAAACTCAGTCTCTCTACCCTTACTTTACACGTTGTCGTCCTCACTTGGCCCCTAGTGTTTACTTAAAGGGACAGTTTACAAAGATAGATAACACCTTTACTGCTTATTCCTCAGCTTTGCACAATTAATATTGTTACATTAATATACTTTATAAGATTTAAACACCTAAATGTCTGCCTGTTTCTAAGTCACTACAGACAGCCTCTTATCACATGCTTTTTTAGCTTTTCACAACAGGAGACTGCTAGTTCATATGGGCCAAATAGATAACATTGTGGTCTTTCCCGTGGAGTTGTGTAGAACACAGCATTAATTGGCTAAAATGCAAGTTAATAGATAATTGCCATGTGATCAGGGGGCTGTTAAAAGAGGCTTAGATACAAGGTAAGGGGTTAAGTTTATTAATATAACCATGTTGAATGTGCAAAACTGCAGAATGTTTAATGGATTATCTATCTTTTTAAACAATAAAAATGTTGTAATAGACTGACACTTTTAAGGAGAACTCTACAGTCAGTCAAAAGCGCTAACACTTGCGATCGTGCCTTCTGCTTTAGGAATGGCAAGATTTGCTAGTCTGCTAAGAACTGTGAGTGGGAAACTGTAGTAGTGACTACTTGTTTTCAGTAATATTGTGGGTCTTGGAGATCTCCTGGGATTGACACTTAAAGCTCCATAATTGAAAAACTACATGCTGTAATCCGATAGCGCATGTCATTTTACGATTTACAACCCTGCAGTACTGTGTGTTTAACCCATTAAATTATACAGTAATGCACTGTAGGTCGCGAGTGGAACCTGCCACAGATCCAATCATACAACTCAGATGTGCAACTAGCACAGTTGATTGGATCAACGGCAGGTTCTGCTCGGGACCCATAGTGCACTGCGGCACTCAAGCAGTGTTCCATCTAAGACCAGATTTTGTGAGCAGCCCAGCAGTGAAACAGTTAATCAGGTAACATACAGTGTGGTCTTCATTGTGTAATGTTTGCTAACTACAGGGTGTGGTTAACGGGTTCTCTGCTGGACCACTCACAAACTCTGGCCTTAGAAGGAACACTGGTGCCAAGCATCACTCCTACTGTATGTTTAACCCTTTTTGCAGGGATTAAACACACAGTAGAAGCAGGGTCGATAGCTGCGAAGTTACATGCTCTAACCGATTACAGCATGACTGTTATTTTTAGACTATTATAGCCCTTTAAGCAGAGAGTGATGAAAATCGCATGAGCTGGAGCCTTCGCTCTCTATAGAAGTGATTGGCTGTAGTGCTCTGCTTCAGTAAGGAAGGTAAGTAAGGGTATGGGAATTTAGACATTTATAAAATAATGGATTAACTTTACTGTTCTTGTTTACAGGATTTTAAAGGGACCATAAACATATTGTAATTGCACATTTTCTACAGTCTTCCAGTATATAACATATTAGCCGAGTCAGAAGGTTATTAGTACAGATTAACACCTTGTTTGCTTCTATTTTTCAATGGTCCAACTCCACCCACTACCGTTCCTTATATGGAGAAGCCAATCCAGACTTACTTCTGGAGTTGATAGGGCTTGTCATTGTGTTAACAATTCTAGTGTTTGTCTTCAGTAGAGGTGATAATATAACAAACTTCAAATTAGGGAGAGATATGTGGCAAGGTTAGGCTTAAAGGGGCAGTAGATACCTTGCGATTTTTATATAAAATCTTTAGTTATGCATAATACTGTAAAATATACTTTCATTGTTTTTGTCCCCTTTTCATGTAGTTTTGCTCTAAATTTATTTTAATTTTCAGAGCTTAAAATGAAGTCTGCTGAATTGGCAAGACCAACCTTGCTACATATCTTTCACTAACTGGCTTTAGCTAATAACATCTGCAAAACAGTGTGTTTTATACTAACATTGTGAACGTTACTAGCCTTGATGTTTGCAAACTAAAGGCCGGATTGGCTCCTCCAATTAAGGCACCTAGTGGGTGGAGTTTTGCTATTGATAAACAATTGCTGTAAAAAAGAGATGTTTTTTTTAAAATGTTTTTAGCCTTGGCTGATGTGTTTTAAAGCGACACATCAAAAATGTCTTGTAATTACAAGGTGTTTACAAAGTGATCAATAAGTATTAAGAACTGTAACTTTTAATATGATAAATGCATTTGTTTTTTGCAGATCTTTGGCATGATCTTCAGTATGGTGCTTTGCTGTGCAATCCGAAACAACAGGGAAATGGTATAATGGATATTTCATCGGTTGCACTGTCTCAACAAATGTTTTGTTCATAAAAACCTTTTCTAAAAAAAAAAAAAGTTGTGCTATATTTCATTTAATGCAAAGTTGTTTTTTAAGCTTTTTTTTTTTTTTTGTCTAAAGAAAAACCAATGATACAGGTACACAATTTGTTGATAGGTTAATGCGTATATAAAAATATATATATATTGTATAACTACAGAAACGTATTCAGAGGATTCAACTAGATTTGTCTTTCGCTTTTTTTTTTTAAAACAAAAATTGTAATCATGGTATAACTTATGTTGAACATAATTTGGTACTTAATAAAAAAAATAAAATTATATAAAAAAATCTGTATTTTTTTATATTTGTATTAAGTGTATTCTGGTCAGTTTTTTTTTTTTTGTATTTGCTGTTGACATTATATTCTGCAAATTTACGTACAATAATTGTGAAGCAAGTTTTTTTTACAAATCAAAATAGCAATCCTATCAGCTTGTACATTGTGTTCATTAAAAAAGTGACATTAAAGGGACACTAAGCCCAATTTTTTTTCTTTAATGATTCAGATAGACCATGCAATTTTAAGCAACTTCCTATGTAACTCCTATAAATTTATTTGTTCTCTTGCTATCTTGTAAAAAAAAAGCAGTTATTTAAAACTTTGGAGCCAGCCCTTCTTAGGTTCAGCACCCAGGATAGTGCTTACTTATTGGTGGCTATATTTAGCAAACCAATAAGCTAGCATAACCCAGGTTCTCAACAAAAAAATCGTTCGGCTCCTAAGCTTACATTCCTGCTTTTTAAATAAAGATAGCAAGAGATCGAAGAAAAATTGATAATATAAGTAAATTAGAAAGTTGCTTAAAATTGCATGTTCTATCTGAATGATGATAGAAAAAAAATTGGGTTTCATATCCCTTTAATCACGAACACTAGACATTATGATGTATTCAAGTAGAGGTTAGCCTGAAGATACAAGTATAGAGTTTTAGCCTACATAAAGTAATGGTGGGTTTATAACAAAGATTTCCATTTATTTACATTATGTAGGCAAGTTATAGGTAGTTATAAAAATGTCCCTTTAATATTCTTATCTCAGCTTTCTCTTTTTGTAGTTGTCTGGTCGCAAGTATCATATTTGCTTGCATAGCACTTAAAATTGGTTAATCAGTACAATAGAAGGTACTTTTGATTTTTTTTCCCCATCAGTTTCTCTCCTTAAAGGGACATGAAATCCAAATTTTTACTTTCATAGTCACAAGATTTACATACATTATTAAAAAAAAAATAATAATAAAAAAGAGAAAAAAAAAGCTCAACATCACTTTAAGCCTAAAAAATTATAACAAGACTTCACTTAAACTAATAAAAAGAATTCAGCCATTTACCTAGCAGCCGGTCTTCTGATAATTTTTTAGGTTTAAAGTGATGTTGAGCTTTTTTTTCTCTTTTTTTTTTTTTTTTTTAATAATGTATGTAAATCTTGTGACTATGAAAGTAAAAATTGGGGTTTCATGTCCCTTTAAGGAGAGAAACTGATGGAAAAAAAATAGGTTTGAATTGGATATAAGACTTCCATTTGTCTAACAATGTTTTAATTGCATTCCCTGACCCTAGTTGTACATCATATTGTTCTAAACACATTGTATCATTTATCTTGATCCTGTGTTATTTTCATATTAGGGACCTTCTTATCTTTCCATAGTTTAAGAATTAGACTTCTACCAATCAGATCAGATACTAACTTTATAAATACAGAGGTACTGAGTTCTTTACCATGCCATAAAAAAATATATTTTCCTTCTTAAAGTAGAGATTTTTCTTAATTGGTCATTTTTGGTCAGTTAAAGAAACAATGTAGAATATTTTGCTTTATTCATGCAACATTCAGGAGCAGATTTCAGAGTTCTATTTACACAATATGTTTGGAGTAAGTATTAACAGTTTTATACTTTTTTTCCTTCTTAATATAAGAGTCCACAGCTTCATTCATTATTGTTGGGGAAATACTGAACCTGGCCACCAGGAGGAGGCAAAGACACCACAGCCAAAGGCTTAAATACCTCTCCCACTTCCCCCATCCCCCAGTCATTCTTTGCCTTTGGTCACAGGAGGATGGCAGAGAAGTGTCAGAAGATTTGGAGTAGTTCCTTAGGAAGGGTATCTGCCCTTCGATATGGGACTGGAGTTTTAAGTAAGAGCATTGACAAAAGTTAGTCTGGAGATGCAGGGTGAGTCTTTCTGCGAACCCATCTAGACTGCCTGCTAACAACTCCTAAACAATCCGTGCTGACGAGTTTCACTGCCTGCTTATTTTCTCACTCAAGTCCATGTCAGGAGCGATGCTACGAGACTGTCACACTTGAGAGGTTGTGTTTCTGTTCCAAAGCATGGATTCTGGTAAGATCGTTTCAATTTTTTCATATGTTGAAAATGCAAGAAGACAGGGTCACAGTGTGACTCCTTTTATCTTAATAGAATCGTGGGTTAATATCTCCTGAGGGAGATTATTGAACAGTGGGGATTAATCAAATGTGATGCTTTGATTTTATGATGCTTTATGTGTGAGATTTTATTGGGCTCATAGGCTGTTTTTTATGTGGCTGGAACGAACAGGTTTTCTCCAACATAGGTGTGTCCGGTCCACGGCGTCATCCTTACTTGTGGGATATTCTCTTCCCCAACAGGAAATGGCAAAGAGCCCAGCAAAGCTGGTCACATGATCCCTCCTAGGCTCCGCCTTCCCCAGTCATTCTCTTTGCCGTTGTACAGGCAACATCTCCACGGAGATGGCTTAGAGTTTTTTGGTGTTTAACTGTAGTTTTTATTATTCAATCAAGAGTTTGTTATTTTAAAATAGTGCTGGTATGTACTATTTACTCTGAAACAGAAAAGAGATGAAGATTTCTGTTTGTAAGAGGAAAATGATTTTAGCAACCGTTACTAAAATCGATGGCTGTTTCCACACAGGACTGTTGAGAGGAATTAACTTCAGTTGGGGGAAACAGTGAGCAGACTTTTGCTGCTTGAGGTATGACACATTTCTAACAAGACGATGTAATGCTGGAAGCTGTCATTTTCCCTATGGGATCCGGTAAGCCATTTTTATTACATAAAGAAAAAAAGGGCTTCACAAGGGCTTTAAGACTGTAGACATTTTCTGGGCTAAAACGATTTATATATAAGCATATTTTATACTTCATAGCCTTGAGGAATTATTTTAATCTTGGGAATTATGTAAAATAACCGGCAGGCACTGTATTGGACACCTTATTCTCTAGGGGCTTTCCCTAATCATAGGCAGAGTCTCATTTTCGCGCCTCTATTGCGCACTTGTTTTTGGGAAGCATGACATGCAGATGCATGTGTGAGGAGCTCTGATACATAGAAAAGACTTTCTGAAGGCGTCATTTGGTATCGTATTCCCCTTTGGGCTTGGTTGGGTCTCAGCAAAGCAGATACCAGGGACTGTAAAGGGGTTAAATATAAAAACGGCTCCGGTTCCGTTATTTTAAGGGTTAAAGCTTCCAAATTTGGTGTGCAATACTTTTAAGGCTTTAAGACACTGTGGTGAAATTTTGGTGAATTTTGAACAATTCCTTCATACTTTTTCACATTTGCAGTAATAAAGTGTGTTCAGTTTAAAATTTAAAGTGACAGTAACGGTTTTATTTTAAAACGTTTTCTCCAACATAGGTGTGTCCGGTCCACGGCGTCATCCTTACTTGTGGGATATTCTCTTCCCCAACAGGAAATGGCAAAGAGCCCAGCAAAGCTGGTCACATGATCCCTCCTAGGCTCCGCCTACCCCAGTCATTCTCTTTGCCGTTGTACAGGCAACATCTCCACGGAGATGGCTTAGAGTTTTTTAGTGTTTAACTGTAGTTTTTATTATTCAATCAAGAGTTTGTTATTTTAAAATAGTGCTGGTATGTACTATTTACTCAGAAACAGAAAAGAGATGAAGATTTCTGTTTGTATGAGGAAAATGATTTTAGCACCGTAACTAAAATCCATGGCTGTTCCACACAGGACTGTTGAGAGCAATTAACTTCAGTTGGGGGAACAGTGTGCAGTCTCTTGCTGCTTGAGGTATGACACATTCTAACAAGACGATGTAATGCTGGAAGCTGTCATTTTTCCCTATGGGATCCGGTAAGCCATGTTTATTACGATGGTAAATAAGGGCTTCACAAGGGCTTATTAAGATTGTAGACTTGTCTGGGCTAAATCGATTCAGTTTTAAAACATATTTAGCTTTGAGGAATCATTTTATCTGGGTATATTGATATTATAAATATCGGCAGGCACTGTATTAGACACCTTATTTCTCTGGGGCTTTCCCAAAGCATAAGCAGAGCCTCATTTTCGCGCCGGTGTGGCGCACTTGTTTTTGAGAGGCATGGCATGCAGTCGCATGTGAGAGGAGCTCTGATACTTAGAAAAGACTTTCTGAAGGCGTCATTTGGTATCGTATTCCCCTTTGGGTTTGGTTGGGTCTCAGCAAAGCAGATACCAGGGACTGTAAAGGGGTTAAAGTGTTAAAACGGCTCCGGTTCCGTTATTTTAAGGGTTAAAGCTTCCAAATTTGGTGTGCAATACTTTTAAGGCTTTAAGACACTGTGGTGAAAATTTGGTGAATTTTGTACAATTCCTTCATGTTTTTTCGCAATTGCAGTAATAAAGTGTGTTCAGTTTAAAATTTAAAGTGACAGTAACGGTTTTATTTTAAAACGTTTTTTGTACTTTATTATCAAGTTTATGCCTGTTTAACATGTCTGAACTACCAGATAGACTGTGTTCTGAATGTGGGGAAGCCAGAATTCCTGTTCATTTAAATAAATGTGATTTATGTGATAATGACAATGATGCCCAAGATGATTCCTCAAGTGAGGGGAGTAAGCATGGTACTGCATCATTCCCTCCTTCGTCTACACGAGTCTTGCCCACTCAGGAGGCCCCTAGTACATCTAGCGCGCCAATACTCCTTACTATGCAACAATTAACGGCTGTAATGGATAATTCTGTCAAAAACATTTTAGCCAAAATGAACCCTTGTCAGCGTAAGCGTGGCTGCTCTGTTTTAGTTACTGAAGAGCATGACGACGCTGATATTAATATCTCTGAAGGGCCCCTAACTCAATCTGAGGGGGCCAGGGAGGTTTTGTCTGAGGGAGAAATTACTGATTCAGGGAACATTTCTCAACAGGCTGAACCTGATGTAATTGCATTTAAATTTAAGTTGGAACATCTCCGCATTCTGCTTAAGGAGGTATTATCCACTCTGGATGATTGTGAAAAGTTGGTCATCCCAGAGAAACTATGTAAAATGGACAAGTTCCTAAAGTGCCGGAGCTCCCAGAAGCTTTTCCTATACCCAAGCGGGTGGCGGACATTGTTAATAAAGAATGGGAAAGGCCCGGTATCCCTTTCGTCCCTCCCCCCATATTTAAAAAATTGTTTCCTATGGTCGACCCCAGAAAGGACTTATGGCAGACAGTCCCCAAGGTCGAGGGAGCGGTTTCTACTTTAAACAAACGCACCACTATACCCATAGAGGATAGTTGCGTTTTCAAAGATCCTATGGATAAAAAATTAGGTTTGCTTAAAAAGATGTTTGTTCAGCAGGGTTACCTTCTACAACCAATTTCATGCATTGTCCCTGTCACTACAGCCGCATGCTTCTGGTTTGATGAGCTGATAAAGGCGCTCGATAGTGATTCTCCTCCTTATGAGGAGATTATGGACAGAATCAATGCTCTCAAATTGGCTAATTCTTTCACCCTAGACGCCACTTTGCAATTGGCTAGGTTAGCGGCTAAGAATTCTGGGTTTGCTATTGTGGCGCGCAGAGCGCTTTGGTTGAAATCTTGGTCGGCTGATGCGTCTTCCAAGAACAAGCTACTAAACATTCCTTTCAAGGGGAAAACGCTGTTTGGCCCTGACTTGAAAGAGATTATCTCGGATATCACTGGGGGTAAGGGCCACGCCCTTCCTCAGGATCGGCCTTTCAAGGCGAAAAATAGACCTAATTTTCGTCCCTTTCGTAAAAACGGACCAGCCCAAAGTGCTACGTCCTCTAAGCAAGAGGGTAATACTTCTCAAGCCAAGCCAGCTTGGAGACCAATGCAAGGCTGGAACAAGGGAAAGCAGGCCAAGAAACCTGCCACTGCTACCAAGACAGCATGAAATATTGGCCCCCGATCCGGGACCGGATCTGGTGGGGGGCAGACTCTCTCTCTTCGCTCAGGCTTGGGCAAGAGATGTTCTGGATCCTTGGGCGCTAGAAATAGTCTCCCAGGGTTATCTTCTGGAATTCAAGGGACTTCCCCCAAGGGGGAGGTTCCACAGGTCTCAGTTGTCTTCAGACCACATAAAAAGACAGGCGTTCTTACATTGTGTAGAAGACCTGTTAAAAATGGGAGTGATTCATCCTGTTCCACTAAGAGAACAAGGGATGGGGTTCTACTCCAATCTGTTCATAGTTCCCAAAAAAGAGGGAACGTTCAGACCAATCTTAGATCTCAAGATCTTAAACAAGTTTCTCAAGGTTCCATCTTTCAAGATGGAAACCATTCGAACTATTCTTCCTTCCATCCAGGAGGGTCAATTCATGACCACGGTGGATTTAAAGGATGCGTATCTACATATTCCTATCCACAAGGAACATCATCGGTTCCTAAGGTTCGCATTCCTGGACAAACATTACCAGTTCGTGGCGCTTCCTTTCGGATTAGCCACTGCTCCAAGGATTTTCACAAAGGTACTAGGGTCCCTTCTAGCGGTGCTAAGACCAAGGGGCATTGCAGTAGTACCTTACTTGGACGACATACTGATTCAAGCGTCGTCCCTTCCACAAGCAAAGGCTCACACGGACATTGTCCTGGCCTTTCTCAGATCTCACGGGTGGAAAGTGAACGTAAAAAAAAGTTCTCTATCTCCGTCAACAAGGGTTCCCTTCTTGGGAACAATAATAGACTCCTTAGAAATGAGGATTTTTCTGACAGAGGCCAGAAAATCAAAACTTCTAAACTCTTGTCAAATACTTCATTCTGTTCCTCTTCCTTCCATAGCGCAGTGCATGGAAGTAATAGGTTTGATGGTAGCGGCAATGGACATAGTTCCTTTTGCGCGAATTCATCTAAGACCATTACAACTGTGCATGCTCAGTCAGTGGAATGGGGACTATACAGACTTGTCTCCGACGATACAAGTAGATCAGAGGACCAGATATTCACTCAGTTGGTGGCTGTCCCTGGACAACCTGTCACAGGGGATGAGCTTCCGCAGACCAGAGTGGGTCATTGTCACGACCGACGCCAGTCTGGTGGGCTGGGGCGCGGTCTGGGGACCCCTGAAAGCGCAGGGTCTTTGGTCTCGGGAAGAATCTATTCTCCCGATAAATATTCTGGAACTGAGAGCGATATTCAATGCTCTCAAGGCTTGGCCTCAGCTAGCAAAGACCAAGTTCATACGGTTTCAATCAGACAACATGACTGTTGCGTACATCAACCATCAGGGGGGAACAAGGAGTTCCCTGGCGATGGAAGAAGTGACCAAAATCATTCAATGGGCGGAGACTCACTCCTGCCACTTGTCTGCAATCCACATTCCAGGAGTGGAAAACTGGGAAGCGGATTTTCTGAGTCGTCAGACATTTCATCCGGGGGAGTGGGAACTCCATCCGGAAATCTTTGCCCAAATCACTCAATTGTGGGGCATTCCAGACATGGATCTGATGGCCTCTCGTCAGAACTTCAAGGTTCCTTGCTACGGGTCCAGATCCAGGGATCCCAAGGCGACTCTAGTAGATGCACTAGTAGCACCTTGGACCTTCAAACTAGCTTATGTATTCCCGCCGTTTCCTCTCATCCCCAGGCTGGTAGCCAGGATCAATCAGGAGAGGGCATCGGTGATCTTGATAGCTCCTGCGTGGCCACGCAGGACTTGGTATGCAGACCTGGTGAATATGTCATCGGCTCCACCATGGAAGCTACCTTTGAGACGAGACCTTCTTGTTCAAGGTCCGTTCGAACATCCGAATCTGGTCTCACTCCAACTGACTGCTTGGAGATTGAATGCTTGATCTTATCAAAGCGAGGGTTCTCAGATTCTGTCATTGATACTCTTGTTCAGGCCAGAAAGCCTGTAACTAGAAAAATCTACCACAAAATATGGAAAAAATATATCTGTTGGTGTGAATCTAAAGGATCCCCTTGGGACAAGATAAAAATTCCTAAGATTCTATCCTTTCTTCAAGAAGGTTTGGAGAAAGGATTATCTGCAAGTTCTTTGAAAGGACAGATTTCTGCCTTGTCTGTGTTACTTCACAAAAAGCTGGCAGCTGTGCCAGATGTTCAAGCCTTTGTTCAGGCTCTGGTTAGAATCAAGCCTGTTTACAAACCTTTGACTCCTCCTTGGAGTCTCAATTTAGTTCTTTCAGTTCTTCAGGGGGTTCCGTTTGAACCCTTACATTTCGTTGATATTAAGTTATTATCTTGGAAAGTTTTGTTTTTGGTTGCAATTTCTTCTGCTAGAAGAGTTTCAGAATTATCTGCTCTGCAGTGTTCTCCTCCTTATCTGGTGTTCCATGCAGATAAGGTGGTTCTGCGTACTAAACCTGGTTTTCTTCCGAAAGTTGTTTCTAACAAAAACATTAACCAGGAGATAGTCGTGCCTTCTTTGTGTCCGAATCCAGTTTCAAAGAAGGAACGTTTGTTGCACAATTTGGATGTAGTTCGTGCTCTAAAATTCTATTTAGATGCTACAAAGGATTTTAGACAAACATCTTCCTTGTTTGTTGTTTATTCTGGTAAAAGGAGAGGTCAAAAAGAAAATTCTACCTCTCTCTCTTTTTGGCTTAAAAGCATCATCAGATTGGCTTACGAGACTGCCGGACGGCAGCCTCCTGAAAGAATCACAGCTCATTCCACTAGGGCTGTGGCTTCCACATGGGCCTTCAAGAACGAGGCTTCTGTTGATCAGATATGTAAGGCAGCGACTTGGTCTTCACTGCACACTTTTACTAAATTTTACAAATTTGATACTTTTGCTTCTTCTGAGGCTATTTTTGGGAGAAAGGTTTTGCAAGCCGTGGTGCCTTCCATCTAGGTGACCTGATTTGCTCCCTCCCTTCATCCGTGTCCTAAAGCTTTGGTATTGGTTCCCACAAGTAAGGATGACGCCGTGGACCGGACACACCTATGTTGGAGAAAACAGAATTTATGTTTACCTGATAAATTACTTTCTCCAACGGTGTGTCCGGTCCACGGCCCGCCCTGGTTTTTTAATCAGGTCTGATAATTTATTTTCTTTAACTACAGTCACCACGGTATCATATGATTTCTCCTATGCAAATATTCCTCCTTTACGTCGGTCGAATGACTGGGGAAGGCGGAGCCTAGGAGGGATCATGTGACCAGCTTTGCTGGGCTCTTTGCCATTTCCTGTTGGGGAAGAGAATATCCCACAAGTAAGGATGACGCCGTGGACCGGACACACCGTTGGAGAAAGTAATTTATCAGGTAAACATAAATTCTGTTTTTAATTTCACTTTGAGTGCTGCGCAGCTTGTAGCTTGGCATGCCTTTTCTCATAGCAGGGGCGGTTCTGCCTTGTGCACCATGTGACCGGGAGTGGTCTCGCTTTCATTTTCTCTTGTTTGGAGAAGATGCTTTTTCTCTGTATTGTCTGGGTCTTGGAGGTGGTGAATGCCCCAGCCATTGGGAGTATAAAGGTGCCGTTTTTGAGAAATATTTATATTCTGTGTCCTTCTGCTGTTAGCTTAAGCTATGGAGAATTCTGACACATTAGAGGGTACTCCCTCTGTTCCAAATAGTAATACCTGTTTATATTGCGAGGAGGCTTTGGTATGCCCGCCCTCTGTTATGTTCCACATTCCTTGACAACGTTATTTGGTAAAAAAAAAAAAGTTAACTCTTTTAGTACCACTGAGCCGTCTGTGGACTCACCGCCCCATGAGGTGCATACCCAACATTCATCTCCTTCTACACTCACAACTTCCTGTAGCACGCTTAACCCTCCATCTTGAGGGGGCCCTTTACCGCCAGATTTTACAGAGCAGTTACAAACGGTGGTGTCTGCGGCCCTCAGTATCAAAGATACCAAGAGAATGAAGAAAATGTGATAATAGGAGTAAATAAGAAAGTTATTTAAAATTGCATGCTCTATCTGAATCACGAAATAAAAAATTTGGATTCTGTTTACCTTTAAACATAGCTCTCCTGCCCCGGGGTCATCATGTAATTTATTGGATTTTACTGCTCTGTCTCAGTTATCCGAGGATGAGTTGCACTCTGAGGCTTCAGAGGATGAACTTTCTGGGACGGAGTCTGCCTCTAAGCCTCGTGCTGCGGAGGAACTAGCCTTTAGATTTAAGATTGAACACTTACGTTTTCTTCTAAAGGAAGTCCTGTCTACATTAGAGGTTTCAGAGGCCAAGCTGCCTGATGAACCTTTGATTCCTAAATTAGACAGAGTTTACGAGGACAGGGTAGTCCCTTTAACTTTTCCTGTGCCTGTGAAGATGGCGAACAATATTAAGAATGAATTGGATCTTCCTTTTCTCCTTCCTCTTCCTTTAAAAAATATTCCCGGACTCTCAATTGTGAGTTGTGGGGTTCCATCCCTAAGGTGGATGGAGCTATCTTCACGCTTGCCAAATGCACTACTATCCCGCTTGATAGCTTGTCGTTCAGAGAGCCAATTGATAAAAAAGATAAAAACTCTTCTAAGAAAAACGTTTCAACATACCGGATATTTGTTTCAACAGGCTGTTGCCGCGGTTGCTGGAGCAGCTACCTACTGGTGCGACTCCTTATTGGATATAATCGAGGTGGAGGGTCCCCTCAACGTTATCCAGGAAGGAATTAAGGCCTTGATAATTGCTCATTCTTTTATCTGTGATGCAAACATGTAGCTGATTCGCATAAATGCTAAGCCTTCTGGCTTTTTGGTTCAGGCCCGTCGGGCACCCTGGCTGAAGTCCTAGTCTGCGGATATGACTTCTAAGTCAAGACTTCTTTCTCTCCCCTCCAGGCCTGGACCCCATTATCTCAATGGTTACAGGGGGCAAGGGTGCCTTCCTATCGCAAGATAAAAAGATAATGTCTAAGGGACAAGTTTCCAATTTTCATTCCTTTCGTTCTGATAAATCCGAACGATAGCTGTCCTCAGCTAAGCCCGAGCAAACCAAGAGTACATGGAAGCTGGCTCAGTCCTGGAATAAGACTAAGCAGAGCAAGAAGCCCGCAGAGACTAAATCTGCATGTAGGGGAGGCCCCCGGTCCCTTTAAGTCTCTGACTAGGATCAGACCTGTGTTTAGATCTAATGCTCCTCCTTGGAGTCTAAATCTTGTTAAGGTTTTGCAACAGGTTCCGTTTGAGCCTATGCTCGAAGTTGACATTAATTTTTTGTCTTGGAAGGTTCTTTTTCTACTGGCTATTGCTTCTGCCCGCAGAGTATATGAGATTGCTGCCTTGCAATGTGAGCCTCCTTATCTGGTATTCCAATCTGATAAGGCTGTCCTACCTACTAAGTTAGGTTTTCTTCCTAACGTGTCAGACCGCAACATCAATCAAGAGATAGTTTTTTTTCTTCCTTGTGTCCCTATCCTCCTCTTTTGAAGGAATGTTTGCTTCATAATTTAGACGTGGTTCACGCCTTGAAGTTCTATCTTCAGGCTACTAAGGATTTTAGACAAACTTCTTCCTTGTTTATTGTCTATTCCGGGAAGCGTAAGGGGCAGAAGGTCTTATCGACTTCCTTATCTTTTTGGTTACGGAGTGTTATCCTCTTAGCTTATGAGACAGCGAGACATAAACCTCCTCAGAGCATTACTGCTCATTCTACTAGAGCAGTGGCTTCCTCTTGGGCCTTTAAGAACAAGGCCTCTATGGATCAGATTTGTAAGGCAGCTACCTGGTCCTCCTTACATACTTTTTCTAAATTTTACAAGTTTGATGTTTTTGCTTTGGCTGAAGCAGCTTTTGGGAAAAAGGTTTTGCAGGCTGTGGTGCCCTCAGATTAGGGTCCGCCTCTCTTTTTGTCCCTCCCGTTATCATTCAGTGTCCTCTAGAGATTGGGTATAGTTTTCCCAACAGTAAGGAATGATGCCTTGGATTACCAGATAATTTCATTTCCTTCTGTATAAGGAGAGTCCACGGCCCCCGCCCGTGTTCTTCGATGGGCGGCCCTCTAAATTTTTTCTTCTGGTACTATTTATACACTAATATTTCTTTCATGTAATTGGCAAGAGCCCATGAGCTAGTGACGTATGGGATATACAATCCTACCAGGAGGGGCAAAGTTTCCCAAACCTCAAAATGCCTATAAATACACCCCTCGCCACACCCACAATTCAGTTTTTACAAACTTTGCCTCCTATGGAGGTGGTGAAGCAAGCTTGTGCTAAGATTTTTACATTGATATGCGCTTCTCAGCATTTTAAGTCTGATTCCTCTCAGAGTACAGTGAATGTCAGAGGGATGTAAGGGAGTATCACCTATTGAATGCAATGGTTTTCCTCACAGGAGACCTATTTCATAGGTTCTATCTTATCGGTCATAGAGATTCATCTCCTACCTCCCTTTTCAGAGCGACGATATACTCTCATATTCCATTACCTCTACTGATGACCGTTTCAGTACTGGTTTGGCTATCTGCTATATGTGGATGGGTGTCTTTTGGTAAGTATGTTTTCATTACTTAAGACACTCTCCGCTATGGTTTGGCACTTTATGTATTTATATAAAGTTCTAAATATATGTTTTGTACTTATACTTAAACCTGACTCATGGCAAATATATTTCCTTTTGTAGACTGTCAGTTTCATATCTGGGAAATGCGTTTTTTAGGGAAAAAAAATCTTACCTGGGGTATAGTCTTTTTCTTTTACAAAGATATGACGAGTCCACGGATTTCATCCTTGTGGGATAATAACCTCCTGCTAACAGGAAGTGGCAAAGAGCACCACAGCAGGGCTGTATATATAGCCCCTCCCTTCCCCTCCACCTTCAGTCATTCTCTTTGCTTGTGTTATACTAGGAAGACATGGTAAAGTGAGGTGTTAGTTTTAGTTTCTTCAATCAAGAAGTTTTTTATTTTAAATGGTACCGGTACGTACTATTTTCCTCAGGGGGATATGGAAGAAGATTTCTGCCCTGAGGTTTGATGATCTTAGCAGTTGTAACTAAGATCCACGCTGGTTCCCACAAAGAATTCTGAAGGTAACCATGAGACATCTTCAGTGTGGAGACGAGTTTCATGCTACAAGCAGCATTAAGGTATGTGCAGCCTTTTTTCTTTCATGTAATTAGCAAGAGTCCATGAGCTAGTGACGTATGGGATATACATTCCTACCAGGAGGGGCAAAGTTTCCCAAACCTTAAAATGCCTATAAATACACCCCTCACCACACCCACAATTCAGTTTTTACAAACTTTGCCTCCGATGGAGGTGGTGAAGTAAGTTTGTGCTAGATTCTACGTTGATATGCGCTCCGCAGCAAGTTGGAGCCCGGTTTTCCTCTCAGCGTGCAGTGAATGTCAGAGGGATGTGAGGAGAGTATTGCCTATTTGAATGCAGTGATCTCCTTCTAAGGGGTCTATTTCATAGGTTCTCTGTTATCGGTCGTAGAGATTAATCTCTTACCTCCCTTTTCAGATCGACGATATACTCTTATATATACCATTACCTCTGCTGATTCTCGTTTCAGTACTGGTTTGGCTATCTGCTATATGTAGATGAGTGTCCTGGGGTAAGTAAGTCTTATTTTCTGTGACACTCCTAGCTATGGTTGGGCACTTTGTTTATAAAGTTCTAAATATATGTATTCAAACATTTATTTGCCTTGACTCAGAATGTTCAACTTTCCTTATTTTTCAGTCAGTCAGTTTCATATTTGGGATAATGCATTTTAATTTAACATTTTTTACCTTAAAATTTGACTTTTTCCCTGTGGGCTGTTAGGCTCGCGGGGGCTGAAAATGCTTCATTTTATTGCGTCATTCTTGGCGCTGACTTTTTTGGCGCAAAAATTCTATTTCCGTTTCCGGCGTCATACGTGTCGCCGGAAGTTGCGTCATTCTTTGACGTTATTTTGCGCCAAAAATGTCGGCGTTCCGGATGTGGCGTCATTTTTGGCGCCAAAAAGCATTTAGGCGCCAAATAATGTGGGCGTCTTATTTGGCGCGAAAAAATATGGGCGTCACTTTTGTCTCCACATTATTTAAGTCTCATTTTTTATTGCTTCTGGTTGCTAGAAGCTTGTTCTTTGGCATTTTTTCCCATTCCTGAAACTGTCATTTAAGGAATTTGATCAATTTTGCTTTATATGTTGTTTTTTTTCTTTTACATATTGCAAGATGTTCCACGTTGCAACTGAGTCAGAAGATACTTCAGGAAAATCACTGCACAGTGCTGGAGCTACCAAGCTAAGTGTATCTGCTATAAACTTTTGGTATCTGTTTCTCCAGCTGTTATTTGTATTGCATGTCATGTCAAACTTATTAATGCAGATAAAATTTCCTTTAGTACTGTTACATTACCTGTTGCTGTTCCGTCAACATCTAATTTTCAGAGTGTTCCTGATAACATAAGAGATTTTATTTTTTAAATCCATTAAGAAGGCTATGTCTGTTATTTCTCCTTCTAGTATACATAAAAGTCTTTTAAAACTTCTCTTTTTTCAGATGAATTTTTAAATGAACATCATCATTCTGATACTGATAATGGTTCTTCTGGTTCAGAGGTTTCTGTCTCAGAGGTTGATGCTGCTAAATCTTTGTATTTGTTCAAGATGGAATTTATTCGTTCTTTACTTAAAGAAATGTTATTTGCATTAGAAATAGAGGATTCTGGTCCTCTTGATACTAAATGTAAACGTTTAAATAAGGTTTTTAAATCTCCCTGATGCTATTTCTGAAGTAATTTCCAGGGAATGGAATAATTTGGGTAATTTATTTACTCCTTCTAGACGTTTAAGCAAATTATATCCTGTGCCATCTGACAGATTAGAGTTTTTTTGGGACAAAAATCCCTAAGGTTATGGGGCTGTCTCTACTCCTGCTAATGTACTACTATTCCTACGGCAGATAGTACTTCATTTAAGGATCCTTTAGATAGGAAAATTGAATCTTTTCTAAGAAAAGCTTACTTATGTTCAGGTAATCTTCTTAGACCTGCTATATTTTTAGCGGATGTTGCTGCAGCTTCAACTTTTTGGTTAGAAGCTTTAGTGCAACAAGTAACAGATCATAATTTTATAGCATTATTATTCTATAACATGCTAATAATTTTATTGGTGATACCATCTTTTGATATCATTAGAGTTGATGTCAGGTATATGTCTCTAGCTATTTTAGCTAGAAAAGCTTTATGGATTAAACTTGGAATGCTGACATGTCTTCTAAGTCAACTTTGCTTTCCCTTTCTTTCCAGGGTAAATAATCATTTTCGTTCTTTTCCTCACAAGGAACAAAAGCCTGATCCTTCATCCTCAGGAGCGGTATCAGTTTGGAAACTATTTCCAGTTTGGATTATATCTAAGCCTTATAGAAACCTATAGCCAGCTCCTAAGTACCTATGAAGGTGCGGCCCTTATTCCAGCTCAGCTGGTATGGGGCAGATTACGTTTTCTTCAAAGAAATTTGGATCAATTCCGTTCTTAATCTCTGGTTTCAGAAACGTTGTTTCAGAAAGGTACAGTATTGGCTTCAAGTTAAGGCCTCCTGCTAAGAGATTCTTTTCTTTCCCGTGTCCCAGTTAACACAGCAAAGGCTCAGCATTTCTGAAATGTGTTTCAGATCTAGAGTTGGCTGGAGTATTTATGCCAGTTCCAGTTCTGGAACAGGGGCTGGGGTTTTTATTTTTTCTCTTCATTGTACCAAAGAAGGTCAATTCCTTCAGACCAGTTCCGGATCTATCATTATTGAATCGTTATGTTAGGATACCAACATTCAAGATGGTTACTGTAGGACTATCCTGCCTTTTGTTTAGCAAGGGCATTATATGTCTACAATAGATTTACAGGATGTGTATCTGCATATTCCGATTCATCCAGATCACTTTTTAGTGTCTGAGATTCTCTTTTTAGACAAGCATTACCAGTTTTGTGGCTCTACCGTTTGGCCTAGCCTCAGTTCCAAGAATTTTTTTCAAAGGTTCTCGGTGCCCTTCTTTCTGTATTCAGAGAATAGGGTTTTGGTATTTCCTTATTTGGACGATATCTTGGTACTTGCTCAGTCTTCTCATTTTCGAAGAATCTCATACGAATCAACTTGTGTTGTTTCTTCAAGTTCATGGTTGGAGGATCAATTTACCAATCAGTTCATTGATTCCTCAGACAAGGGTAACCTTTTTAGGTTTCTAGATAAATTCAGTGTCTATGACTCTGTCCTTGTCAGACAAGAGAAGTTTAACATTGATATCAGCTTGTCAAAACCTTCAGTCACAATCATTCCCTTTGGTAGCCTTTTGCATGGAAATGTTGGGTCTTAGGACTGCCGCATCAGATGTGATCTCCTTTGCTCGTTTTCACATGCGACCTCTTCAGCTCTGTATGCTGAACCAATGGTGCAGGGATTACTCAAAGATATCTCAATTAATATCTTTAAACCGATTTTACAACACTCTCTGACATGGTGGACAGATCACCATCGTTTAGTTCAGGGGGCTTCTTTGTTCTTCCGACCTGGACTATAATCTCAACAGATGCAAGTCTTACAGGTTGGGGAGCTGTGTGGGGGTATCTGACGGCACAAGGGGTTTGGGAATCTCAGGAGGTGAGATTTCCGATCAATATTTTGGAACTCCGTGCAATTTTCAGAGCTCTTCAGTCTTGGCCTCTTCTGAAGAGAGAGTTGTTCATTTGTTTTCAGATAGACAATGTCACAACTGTGGCATACATCATCAAGGAGGGACTCACAGTCCTCTGGCTATGAAAGAAGTATCTCGAATTTTGGTTTGGGCGGAATCCAGCTCCTGTCTAATCTCTGCAGTTCATATCCCAGGTATGGACAATTGGAAAGCGGATTATCTCAGTCGCCAAACGTTGCATCCGGGCGAATGGTCTCTTCACCCAGAGGTATTTCTTCAGATTGTTCAAATGTGGGAACTTCCAGAAATAGATCTGATGGCTTCTCATCTAAATAAGAAACTTCCCAGGTATCTGTCCAGATCCCGGGATCCTCAGGCGGAGGCAGTGGATGCATTATCACTTCCTTGGAAGTATCATCCTGCCTATATCTTTCCGCCTCTAGTTCTTCTTCCAAGAGTAATCTCCAAGATTCTGAAGGAATGCTCGTTTGTTCTGCTGGTAGCTCCGGCATGGCCTCTCAGGTTTTGGTATGCGGATCTTGTCCGGATGGCCTCTTGCCAACCGTGGACTCTTCCGTTAAGACCAGACCTTTTGTCTCAAGGTCCTTTTTTCCATCAGGATCTGAAATCCTTAAATTTAAAGGTATGGAGATTGAACGCTTGATTCTTGGTCAAAGAGGTTTCTCTGACTCTGTGATTAATACTATGTTACAGGCTCGTAAATCTGTATCCAGAGAGATATGTTATAGAGTCTGGAAGACTTATATTTCTTGGTGTCTTTCTCATCATTTTTCTTGGCATTCTTTTAGAATACCGAGAATATTACAGTTTCTTCAGGATGGTTTAGATAAGGGTTTGTCCGCAAGTTCCTTGAAAGGTCAAATCTCTGCTCTTTCTGTTCTTTTTCACAGAAAGATTGCTATTCTTCCTGATATTCATTGTTTTGTACAAGCTTTGGTTCGTATAAAGCCTGTCATTAAGTCAATTTCTCCTCCTTGGAGTTTGAATTTGGTTCTGGGGGCTCTTCAAGCTCCTCCATTTGAACCTATGCATTCATTGGATATTAAATTACTTTCTTGGAAAGTTTTGTTCCTTTTGGCCATCTCTTCTGCCAGAAGAGTTTCTGAATTATCTGCTCTTTCTTGTGAGTCTCCTTTTCTGATTTTTCATCAGGATAAGGCGGTGTTGCGAACTTCTTTTGAATTTTTTCCTAAGTTGTGAATTCCAACAACATTAGTAGAGACATTGTGGTTCCTTCATTATGTCTTAATCCTAAGAATTCTAAGGAGAAATCGTTGCATTCTTTGGATGTTATTAGAGCTTTGAAATATTATGTTGAAGCTACTAAGTCTTTCCGAAAGACTTCTAGTTTGTTATCTTTTCCGGTTTTAGAAAGGCCAGAAAACTTCTGCCATTTCTTTGGCATCTTGGTTGAAATCTTTAATTCATCTTGCCTATGTTGAGTCGGGTAAGACTCCGCCTCATAGGTTTACAGCTCATTCTACTAGGTCAGTTTCTACTTCCTGGGCGTTTAGGAATGAAGCTTCGGTTGATCAGATTTGCAAAGCGGCAACTTGGTCCTCTTTGCATACTTTTACCAAATTCTACCATTTTGTTGTATTTTCTTCTTCTGAAGCAGTTTTTGGTAGAAAAGTACTTCAGGCAGCGGTTTGAATCTTCTGCTTATGTTTTTCATTAATCTTTATTTTGGGTGTGGATTATTTTCAGCAGGAATTGGCTGTCTTTATTTTATCCCTCCCTCTCTAGTGACTCTTGTGTGGAAAGATCCACATCTTGGGTAGTCATTATCCCATACGTCACTAGCTCATGGACTCTTGCTAATTACATGAAAGAAAACATAATTTATGTAAGAACTTACCTGATAAATTCATTTCTTTCATATTAGCAAGAGTCCATGAGGCCCGCCCTTTTTTTGTGGTGGTTATGATTTTTTTGTATAAAGCACAATTATTCCAATTCCTTATTTTATTTGCTTTCGCACTTTTTTCTTATCACCCCACTTCTTGGCTATTCGTTAAACTGAATTGTGGGTGTGGTGAGGGGTGTATTTATAGGCATTTTAAGGTTTGGGAAACTTTGCCCCTCCTGGTAGGAATGTATATCCCATACGTCACTAGCTCATGGACTCTTGCTAATATGAAAGAAATGAATTTATCAGGTAAGTTCTTACATAAATTATGTTTTTCTGAGGAGACTTGGTGTATCAGAACTGGCTGGTATTATTTCCCTATATGGGAATGGGGTAAGCAGTAAATCCTATAATAAGAGGGATATTACTTGATTCCCTATATTATATTTTTCTTTAGTTGATATTTGGGCATTATGTGACATGGGAGACTATGTAAAAAACAATGTGTTGTGTTTTTTATTTTTTGGCATTTAAAACTGGTTTATACTTTTACTCTGGTGCAAAACCGCATTTCCATGTGGTTTTGTTTGGGACTACTCTGACTTTGACCTTAAAGGGACACTGAACCCAAATTTTTTTTCTTTCGTGATTCAGATAGAGCATGCAATTTTAAGCAACTTTCTAATTCACGCCTATTATCAATTTTTCGTTGTTCTCTTGCTATCTTTATTTGAAAAGGCATCTAAGTTTTTTTTTAGTTCAGTACTCTGGACAGCACTTTTTTATTGGTGGATGAATTTGTCCACCAATCGGCAAGAACAGCCCAGGTTGTTCACCAAAAATGGGCCGGCATCTAAACTTACATTCTTGCATTTCAAATAAAGATACCAAGAGAATGAAGAAAATTTGATAATAGGAGTAAATTAGAAAGTTGTTTAAAATGTCATGCTCTATCTGAATCACGAAAGAAAAAAATGATTGTGTCCCTTTAAGGGGCGGAGCTTAGTTTTGCGCGCTCAGATGCGCACTTCCTTCAAGCTAAGCAGCAGCAAGCAGTAACTTGGAAGGCTCCTGGACTGTGTAGCTGGTCTGAAGGGTTGAAAACTTGTTTGAAGTACCCTGGGGGCAGGTAGGCGAGGTGTAGAGGGTATTTTTATCTATCTTTTGATTAATAGTTGATATTAGTACTTCTAAAGCCTCATTTCTGCCCTTGCTTCTGGGTGCAGTAATTTTTGGATTAACCGATATTTAGTCAAATTTGGGGTTAATTTAAAGGTTTTTTTTGAGCATTTTGGAAACATTGTTCACTTTTTCTTTTCTTAAAGGCACAGTACACGTTTTTTCAAATGTTTATTTTTTGCAATAAATGAGTGTTTAAATGACTTTTGTGGTATTACTAGTCTGTTCAACATGTCTGACATTGAGGTTTTTCATTGTTCTATGTGTTTAGAAGCCATTGTGCAACCCCCTCTATCATTGTGTAGCTTTTGTACTGAAAGGGCCTTACAATGTAAAAAGCATATTTTAAATAAACAAAGTGTGCCTAAGGATGATTCTCAGTCTGAAGAGAATCAGGATATGCCATCTAATTCTCCCCAAGTGTCACAACCTTTAACGCCCACACAAGCGACGCCTAGTACTTCTAGTGCGTCTAATTCCTTTACTCTGCAGGAGATGGCTGCAGTTATGTCAACTACCCTTACAGAGGTATTGTCTAAATTACCTGTGTTGCAGGGTAAACGCAGTAGGTCAAGTATTAATGTAAATACTGAATCCACTGATGCTTTATTAGCTATTTCTGATGTTCCCTCACAGTGCTCTGAGTTGGGGATCAGGGAATTACTATCTGAGGGTGAAATTTCTGATTCAGGGAATGTTTTGCCTCAGACAGATTCGGATGCTATGTCATTTAAATTTAAGCTTGAACACCATCGCTTGTTACTTAGGGAGGTTTTAGCGACTCTGGATGATTGTGATCCTATTGTGATTCCTGCAGAGAAGTTGTGTAAAATGGATAAATATTTGAAAGTTCCTACTTACACTGATGTTTTTCCGGTTCCTAAGAGAATTTCGGAAATTATTAGAAAGGAATGGGATAGACCAGGTATACCGTTTTCTCCCTCTCCTAATTTTAAGAAAATGTTTCCCATATCAGATACCATTCGGGACTCATGGCAATCGGTCCCTAAGGTAGAGGGAGCTATATCTTCCCTAGCTAAGCGTACTACTATACCAATTGAGGATAGTTGTGCTTTTAAGGACCCTATGGATAAGAAGTTAGAGGGTTTACTAAAGAAATGATTTGTTAATCAGGGGTTTCTTTTACAACCTACGGCTTGCATTGTTCCAGTAACTACTGCAGCAGCTTTTTGGTTTGAGGCTCTAGAAGAGTCTCTTAAGGTTGAGACTCCATTAGATGATATTTTAGATAGAATTAAAGCTCTTAAGCTAGCTAATTCTTTTCTTACTAATGCCGCTTTTCAAATTGCTAAATTAGCGGCAAAAAATTTAGGGTTTGCTATTTTAGCACGTAGAGCATTATGGCTTAAATCTGCTGATGTGTCATCAAAACATAAACTTTTAGCTATTCCCTTTAAAGGTAAGACCCTTTTTGGACCAGAATTGAAGGAGATCAATTCTGATATTACAGGAGGTAAGGGCCATACCCTACCTCAGGATAAGTCGGTTAAAATGAGGGGTAAACAGAATAATTTTCGTTATTTTTGGAACTTTAAAGGAGGACTCCCCCGCTTCTTCTTCTTCCTCAAAGCAGGAAGGAAATTTTACCCAATCTAAGTCAGTCTGGAGACCCAATCAGAACTGGAATAAGGGTAAACAATCGAAAAAGTCCTCTGCTGGTCCTAAGACAGCATGAAGGGGTGGCCCTCGATCCAGGACCGGATCTAGTAGGGGGCAGACTCTCTTTCTTTGCTCAGGCTTGGGCATGAGATGTTCAGAATTCCTGGGCACTAGAAATAGTGACCCACGGTTATCAATTGGAATTCAAGGATTTTCTCCCAAGAGGGAAATTTCATCTTTCAATATTATCTGCAAACCAGATAAAAAGAGAGGCGTTCTTATGCTGTGTAAAAGACCTTTCTACTATGGGGGTAATTTGTCCAGTTCCAAAATTGGAACAGGGACTGGGGTTTTGCTCAAAGAGTTCCATCATTCAAGATGGAGACAATACGAACAATTTTACCAATGATCCAGGAGGGTCAATATGACTACCATGGATTTGAAGGATGCTTACCTTCATATTCCAATCCATAAGGATCATCATCGGTTTCTGAGGTTTGCCTTCTTGGACAAACATTATCAGTTTGTGGCTCTTCCTTTCGGGTTGGCCACAGCACCCAGAATCTTCACAAAGGTTCTAGGGTCTCTTTTGGCGGTTCTCAGGGATAGCGGTGGCGCCTTATCTGGACGATATTCTGATTCAGGCGTCAACATATCATCTGACAAAATCTCACATGAACACAGTTTGTCTTTTCTGAGAACTCACGGCTGGAAGGTGAACATAGAGAAGAGTTCACTTGTCCCCCAGACAAGGATTCCTTTCTTGAGAACTCTGAAAATACGGAGGTCAGAAAATCAAAGATTCTAAATACTTGCCGAGCACTTCAGTCCATTCCTCGGCCATCAGTGGCTCAGTGTATGGAAGTAATTGGATTAATGGTAGCGGCAATGGACATTGTTCAGTTTGCTTGCTTTCATCTTAGACCACTGCAACTGTGCATGCTCGATCAGTGGAGTGGGGATTATGCGGATTTATCTCCTCAGATAAAACTGGATCAAGAGACCAGAAACTCTTCTTTGGTGGTTGTCGTCGGATCATCTGTCCCAAGGGACTTGTTTCCGCAGACCCTCGTGGGTGATAGTGACAACAGATGCTAGCCTTCTGGGCTGGGGTGCAGTTTGGAACTCCCTGAAGGCTCAGGGTGTTTGGACTCAGGTGGAGTCTCTACTTCCAATCAATATTCTGGAACTGAGAGCAATATTCAATGCACTTCAGGCGTGGCCTCAGTTGGCTTCGGCCAAATTCATCAGATTCCAGTCGGACAACATCACGACTGTAGCATATGTCAATCATCGGGGGGGAACAAGGAGTTCCTTAGCGATGATAGAGGTATCCAAGATAATCAGTTGGGCGGAGGCCCACTCGTGTCATCTGTCAGCTATCTACATCCCAGGAGTAGAGAACTAGGAAGCAGATTTTCTAAGTCGACAGACTTTTCATCGGGGGAGTGGTAACTTCACCCGGAGGTTTTTGCCTCATTGATTCTCAGGGGCAGATCGGAATTGGATTTGATGGCATCCCGACAGGAGTAAAGTTTTGATTCCTCGGATTCTGTCTTTTCTCCAAGAAGGATTGGAGAAAGGGTTATCAGCGAGTTCCTTAAAGGCACAAATGGTGGCAAATGTACCAGATGTTCAGTCTTTTTGTCAGGCTCTATCTAGAATTAAGCCTGTATTTAGACCCATTACTCCTCCCTGGAGTTTGAATTTAGTTCTTCGAGTTCTTCAAGGGGTTCCGTTTGAATCTATGCATTCCATAGATATTAAACTGTTATCCTGGAAAGTTCTGTTTTTGGTTGCTATTTCTTCTGCTCGAAGAGTTTCTGAGCTTTCAGCATTACAGTGTGATTCGTCTTATCTCATATTTCATTCTGATAAGGTGGTTTTACGTACCAAACCTGGTTTTCTTCCTAAGGTTGTTTCGAATAAGAATATTAATCAGGAAATTGTTGTACCTTCCTTGTGTCCTAATCCTTCTAAGAAGGAGCGTCTGTTACATAACTTGGACGTGGTCCGTGCCTTAAAATTTTACTTGCAGGCAACTAAGGATTTCCGTCAATCATCTTCATTATTCATTGTTTATTCTGGAAAGCGTAGGGGTTAGAAAGCTACGGCTACCTCTTTTTCTTTTTGGCTGAGAAGCATCATCCACCTGGCATATGAGACTGCTGGACAGCAGCCTCCTGAAAGAAATACGGCTCATTCTACTAGGGCTGTGGCTTCCACATGGGCTTTTAAAAATGATGCATCTGTTGAACAGATTTGTAAGGCTGCGACTTGGTCGTCCCTTCACACTTTTTAAAAATTTTACAAATTTGATACTTTTGCTTCTTCTGAGGCTATCTTTGGGAGAAAGGTTCTTCAAGCAGTGGTGCCTTACGTTTAGGTTCCTGTCTTGTCCCTCCCTTTCATCCGTGTTCTATTGCTTTGGTATTGGTTTCCCACAAGTAAGGATGAAATCCGTGGACTTGTCATATCTTAGTAAAACTGCAGCAGAAAAGAAAGAGCGCACATCCGATTCAAGGTAGGAGTACTTTATTCAGGAGCAACACACGCTAGTAATGCACTTACTAGGGAAAAGATAAAAAACAGCAGTGTACAAAAGATATATATATACAGCTTCACCAGAACACAAGGCAGCGGAAGATCCAGGGAGTCCAATTGAAATTTTCAAACGATACCCGGCAAAGGGAAAGTTCTTTACACCAATCAGATACGTCCTTGGGCCACCTGACGTCTGTATCTACGGATCCTTTGGACAGCCGCAAAACCTCTACGCGTTTCGCCGGCGACACCCCAGCTTTTTCATCTTAGTAAAAGAAAACTAAATTTATGCTTACCTGATAAATTACTTTCTTTTACGATATGACGAGTCTACGGCCCACCCTGTTATTTTAAGACAGGTTTATTTTATTTTTTGATAACTTCAGTCACCTCTGCACCTTTTAGCCTTTCCTTTTCTCTTCCTATAACCTTCGGCCGAATGACTGGAGGTGGAGGGGAAGGTAGGGGCTATATATACAGCTCTGCTGTGGTGCTCTTTGCCACTTCCTGTTAGCAGGAGGTTAATATCCCACAAGTAAGGATGAAATCTGTGACTTGTCATATCGTTAAAGAAAGTAATTTATCAGGTAAGCATAAATTTAGTTTTTCAATTGACTGTTTTTAATTTTGCAGGCAAAATTGGTCTTGCGAGGGTGCAAAATGTTTAAGTGTATTGCATCATTTTTGGCGCAAGATTTATTGGCGCAAAGTTACGTTTGATGACGCAAATTCGTCATTTCCAGTGTCTTAGTCGAAGCCGAGTCCTTTCACAAGGGTGCGTCGTTAATGACGCAAGTGTGTCATTTCCGGACGTTGTTAGCACCAAATTTTTTTTACTGTTTGTGTTGTGCGTCATACTTGCCGCCAAATAATTTCATTATTTAGACCCCCATTCCTATATGCCTCTTGCCTTTTTCTATGTCAGAGGGCTATGCTGTTTGCATCTTTTCCCTTTCCTGAAACTGCCATATAAGGAAATTGATAATTTTTCTTTGTGTTGTTTTTTATCTTACATATTGCAAGATGTCTCAATCTGATCCTGTCTCAGAAATCTCTGTTGGAACCCTGCTGCCTGATAAGTTCTACCAAAGCTATGTGCATTTGTTGTAAACTTGTGGAGATTTTCTCTCCAGCTGTGGTTTGTAATAGTTGTCATAAGATTTTACATGCAGAGAATGTATCCATCAGTAATAGTACATTGCCTGTTGCTGTTCCTTCAACATCTAATGTACAAGATATACCTATAAATTTAAAGGATTTTATTGCTGATTCTATTCAGAAGGCTTTGTCTGCCATTCCGCCTTTTAATAAACCAAAAAGATGCTTTAAAACTTCTCATAAAGTTGATGAAATTTCAAATGACCGACAACATACTAAAGTATCCTCCTCTGATGAGGATCTATCTGATTTAGAAGATCCTTCCTCAGATATTGACACTGACAAATCTGCTTATTTATTTAAAATGGAGTATATTCGTTCTTTGTTAAAAGAAGTGTCGATTGCATTGGATATTGAGGAATCTAGTCCTTTTGTTATAAAAACTAGTAAACATTTAAATTCTGTTTATAAACCCCTCCTGTGGTTACTCCAGGGGTTTTTCCAGTTCCTGATGCTATTTCTGATATGATTTCTAAGAAATGGAATAGGCCTGGTACTTTATTCCTTCCTCAAGGTTTAAAAAATTGTATCCTTTGCCAGCAGTTACATTGGAGTTTTGGGAAAAGGTCCCCAAAGTTGATGGGGCTATCTCTAATCTTGCTAAGCGTACTACTATTCCTATAGAAAGATAGTACTTCCTTTAAAGATCCTTTTAGATAGGAAACTTGAATCTTATCTAAGTAAAGCCTTTTTATATTCTGGTCATCTTCTCAGGCCTGCAATTTCTTTGGCTGACGTTGCAGCTGCATCAAATTTTTTATTGGAAAATTTAGCGCAACAAGAAATGGATTCTGATTTGTCTAGCATTGTTCGCTTGCTTCAACATGCTAATCATTTTATTTGTGATGCCATTTTTGATATCATCAAAATTGATGTTAAATCTATGTCTTTTTAGCTATTTTAGCTAGAAGAGCTTTGTGGCTTAAATCTTGGAATGCTGACATGACTTCTAAGTCTAAATTGACATCTCTTTCTTTCCAAGGTAATAAGTTATTTGGTTCTCAGTTGGATTCGATTATTTCAACTGTCACTGGGGGAAGGGAGTTTTTTTGCCTCAGGATAAAAGATCTAAGGGTAAATCTAAAGCTTCTAACCGTTTTTGTTCCCTTCGACAAATTAAGGAACACAAACCTAATCCTTCCCCTAAGGAATCTGTTTCCAATTGGAAACCTTCTTCAAATTGGAATAAATCCAAGCCGTTTAAGAAACCAAAGCCAGCCCCCAAGTCTGCATGAAGGTGTGGCCCTCATTCCAGCTCAGCTGGTAGGGGGCAGATTAAGATTTTTCAAGGATATTTGGACAAATTCTGTCCAAAATCAATGGATTCTGAGTATTGTCTCTCAGGGGTATCGATTAGGATTGAGAAGTGTGAGAAGATATTTTCTCTCACGCATCCCAGCAAATCCAGTAAAGGCTCAGGCTTTCCTGAAGTGTGTTTAAGACCTGGAGCTTTCAGGGGTAATCATGGCAGTTCCATTTCAGGAACAGGGTCTGGGGTTTTATTCAAATCTATTCATTGTCCCAAAGAGAGAACATTCATTCAGACCAGTTCTGGATCTGAAAATTTTTAATCGTTATGTAAGAGTACCAACTTTCAAAATGGTGACTATAAGGACTATTCTGCCTTTTGTTCAGCAAGGGCATTATATGTGCACAATAGACTTGCAGGATGCATATCTTCATATTCCGATTCATCCAGATCATTATCAGTATCTGAGATTCTCTTTTCTAGACAAGCATTACCAATTTGTCACTCTTCCATTCGACCTAGCGACAGCTCCAAGTATCTTTTCAAAGGTTCTCGATGCCCTTCTCTCTGTAATCAGAGAATGGGGTATTGCGGTATTTCCTTATTTGGATGATATCTTGGTACTAGCTCAGTCTTTACATTCTGCAGAATCTCGCACAAATCAACTAGTGTTATTTCTTTAAAGATTAATAAAATTGGTTTCAGCTTGTCGGAACCTTCAGTCTCAATCATTCCCTTCAGTAGCTATGTGCAAAGTTTTAGGTCTCATGACTGCAGCATCAGACGTGATCCCCTTTGCTCGTTTTCATATGAGACCTCTCCAGCTTTGTATGCTGAATCAATGGTGCAGGGATTATTCAAGGGTATCACAATTAATATCCTTAAATCCCAATGTTCGACTATCTCTGACTTGGTGGTTAGATCACCATTGTATAGTTCTAGGGGCCTTTTTTGTTCGTCCAACCTGGACTGTGATCACAACAGATGCAAGTCTTTCAGGTTGGGGAGCTGTTTGAGGATCTCTGACAGCACAAGTGGTACAAAGGCAGTGGGTCCTGATAATATTCATCCAAGGGTTTTAAAAGAACTTCGTTCAGTGCTAACTGTCCCATTAACTGATCTGTTTAATCAGTCACTATTAACAGGAGCTGTCCCAGATGATTGGAGAATAGCAAATGTAATACCTCTTCATAAAAAGGGCAGTAGAGAAGAATCTGGCAACTACAGGCCAGTTAGTTTAACTTCAGTAGTAGGGAAATTAATGGAAAGCCTCTTAAAGGAAAGAATTATGACTTACATAAAGACAAACAATTTAGAGGACCAAAATCAGCATGGTTTTACTTCAGGGAGATCATGTCAGACTAATCTAATTGACTTCTTTGATTATGTAACAAAAGTATTAGACAAGGGAGGAGCAGTTGATGTAGCATATCTAGATTTCAGCAAAGCATTTGACACCGTCCCACACAATAAACTTATTCACAAACTATATCTCCTTGGTCTAGATTCAAAAATTGTGAACTGGGTGGAATGCTGGCTTAAGGACAGAAAACAAAGTGTCTTAGTAAATGGAGTTCATTCAGCAGAGGGGGCTGTTACTAGTGGTGTTCCTCAGGGGTCAGTTCTGGGGCCTGTTTTGTTTAACATATTTATCTGCAATATCAGCAAAGGGCTACAGGGGAAAGTATGTCTCTTTGCAGATGATACAAAAATTTGCAACAGAGTGGATGTTCCAGGGGGGGTAGACAAAATGAGAAGTGATATACAACAATTGGAGGATTGGACAAACGACTGGGATCTAAAGTTTAACACAGCAAAGTGTAAAATAATGCATTTAGGGAAGAAAAATCCAAATGTTAATTACAGACTCAATGACACTTTACTGACTGTTACAGACGAGGAACAGGACTTGGGAATTATTATTTCAGATGATTTAAAACTTAGTAAACAATGTAGTAAGGCAGCGAGTAAGGCTAGCAGAATGCTTGGATGTATTGGTAGAGGTATTTGCAGCAGAAATAGTAAGGTTCTTATGCCACTTTATAGATCATTAGTTAGGCCTCATCTTGAGTATTGTGTGCAGTTCTGGAGGCCATATCTTCAGAAGGATATTAACAAACTTGAATCTGTGCAAAGGAGGGCTACCAAAATGGTACATGGTCTAAAAAATAAAACTTACCAGGATAGGCTCAATGACCTAAATATGTATAGCTTAGAGGAGAGAAGGGAAAGAGGTGATATGATAGCAACTTTCAAGTACATTAAAGGGTTCAGTAAAACTGAGGCTGTGGGTATTTTACATAAAATGGAAAATTCAAGAACAAGGGGTCATGAGCTCAAGCTAAAGGGTAGTAGATTCAGGAGTAATTTGAGGAAGCACTTCTTTACAGAAAGAGTGATTGATTTATGGAATAAACTTCCTCAAGAGGTAGTAGCAACAAACACTGTGGGGGACTTTAAAAATGCATGGGACAAGCATAGGGCTATCCTACGAACTAGATAAGTTTATACTGTTAGGTAAGGTGGGGCAGACTTGCTGGGCCTATGGCTCTTATCTGCCGTCAATATCTATGTTTCTATGTTTCTATGTTAAGAGGCGAGATTACCAATCAATATTTTGGAACTCCGTGCAATTTTCAGGGCTCTTCTGATTTGGCCTCTGTTGAAGAGAGAAGCGTTCATTTGTTTTCAGACAGACAATATCACAACTGTGGCATATGTCAATCATCAGGGTGGGATACTTTCTTGGGCGGAATCCAGCTCTTGTCTAATTTCTGCGGTACATATCCCAGGTGTAGACAATTGGGAAGCGGATTATCTCAGCCGTCAGACTTTACATCCGGGGGAGTGGTCGCTCCATCCAGATGTGTTTTCTCAGATTGTTCAGATGTGGGGTATTCCAGAAATAGATCTGATGGCCCATCTAAACAAGAAACTACCCAGGTACCTGTCCAGGGATCCTCAGGCGGAAGTGGTGGATGTGTTTGCAGTTCCTTGGTGTTACCAACCTGCTTATATCTTCCCTCCTCTGGTTCTTCTTCTTCCAAGAGTGATTTCCAAGATCATCATGGAACAATAGTTTGTGTTGCTGGTAGCTCCACTGCGGCCTCACAGGTTCTGGTATGCGGATCTTGTTCGGATGTCCAGTTGCCAACCTTGGCCACTTCCACTAAGGCCAGACCTTCTGTCTCAAGGTCCATTTTTCCATTAGGATCTCAAATCATTAAATTTGAAGGCATGGAAAATGAACGCCTAGTGCTTAGTCATAGAGGTTTCTCTGACTCGGTAATTAATACTATGTTACAGGCTCGTAAATCTGTTTCTAGGAAGATTTATTATTGAGTTTGGAAGACTTCTATTTCATGGTGTTCTCGTAAATTCTCTTGGCATTCTTTCAGAATTCCTAGAATTTTAGTTTCTTCAGGATGGTTTGGATAAGGGTTTGTCTGCAAGTTCCTTGAAGGGACAAATCTCTGCTCTTTCTGTTTTATTTCACAGAAAGATTGCTAAGCTTCCTGATATTCACTGTTTTGTACAGGCTTTGGTTCGTATCAAGCCTGTCATTAAATCAATCTCTCCTCCTTGGAGTCTTAATTTGGTTTTGAAGGCTTTACAGGTTCCTCCATTTGAGCCTATGCATTCTTTGGACATTAAACTACTTTCTTGGAAAGTGTTGTTCCTTTTGGCCATCTCTTCTGCTAGAAGAGTTTCTGAATTATCTGCTCTTTCTTGTGAATCTCCTTTTCTGATTTTTCATCAGGATAAGGCGGTTTTGCAGACTTTATTTAAATTCTTACCTAAGGTTGTGAATTCTAACATTATTAGAGAAATTGTTGTCCCTTCTTTGTGTCCTAATCCTAAGAATTCTTTGGAGAGATCCTTACATTCTTTGGATGTGGTAAGAGCTTTGAAATATTATGTTGAAGCTACTAAATATTTCAGGAAGACTTCTAATCTATTTGTTATCTTTTCTGGTTCTAGGAAAGGTTAGAAAGCTTCTGCCATTTCCTTGGCATCGTGGTTAAAGCTTTTGAGTCGGGTCAAGCCCTGCCTCCGAGAATTACAGCTCATTCTACTAGATCAGTCTCCACTTCGTGGGCTTTTAAGAATGAAGCTTCAGTTGATAAGATTTGTAAAGCAGCAACTTGGTCTTTTTTCCATACATTTACTAAATTCTACTGTTTTGATGTATTCGCTTCTTTGGAAGCAGATTTTGGTAGAAAATTTCTTCAGACAGCTGTTTCAGTTTGATTCTTCTGCTTATGTTTTAAGTTTTTCCTTTCATCATGAGAATAAACTAATATTTTGGGTTTTGGATTAATTTGTTTCAGCGAAATATGGCTGTTTTTATTTTTATCCCTCTCTCTTTCTAGTGAGTCTTGCGTGGAGTTCCACATCTTGGGTATTAATATACCAAAAGTCACTAGCTCATGGACTCTTGCCAATTACATGAAAGAAAACATAATTTATGTAAGAACTTCCCTGATAAATTCATTTTTTTCATATTGGCAAGAGTCCATGAGGCCCACCCCTTTTATGGTGGTTATGATATTTTTTTGTATAAAGCACAATTATTTCCAAATTCCTTTGATGCTTTTCACCCCACTACTTGGCTATTTGTTAAACTGAATTGTGGGTGTGGTGAGGGGTGTATTTATAGGCATTTTGAGGTTTGGGAAACTTTGCCCCTCCTGGTAGGATTGTATATCCCATACGTCACTAGCTCATGGATTCTTGCCAATATGAAAAATTAATTTATCAGGTAAATTCTTACATAAATTATGTTTTCTCCTACTGTTCCTTGTTCCCTCTGCAGAATGACTGGGGGATGGGGGGAAGTGGGAGAGGTATTTAAGCCTTTGGCTGAGGTGTCTTTGCCTCCTCCTGGTGGTCAGGTTCAGTTTTTCCCAACAGTAAGGAATGATGCAGTGGACTCTATTTATACAGAAGGAGATTAAATTATCTGGTAAGCATAATTTGTGTTTTGTTTTTTAAATATTTTCTGTAACATCTTCCAGACCTAACTTATCCCATCTTGATGAAATGATACAGAGTTTATCTTCACCTAATGTCTCTACCAAACTTTTATGCAAATAAGAAATGGAGTATATGCCACCTCTGATATTCTATTGTGTTCCGGTCCAGTCATATCCATAGTTCAAAATAATTTCATTGCAATAATGTCTAATCTGTAATTCAATTTTAATTTGATCTGTGAAATATTTTCATCAATTATTAGATAAAGATATGCCAAACTTTTATTTCTCCAAAATTTAAATAGATATGCCTGGATACTTTCTACAAAATTAGGATTTCCATGATGGACATATTTAAAAATTCTTGGATTAATCTTCCATATTTTACATAGGATATGCCATCCCTTAATTAGCTTCTTAAATACACTAATTCTCCTTATATGTGCTGGTAATGATTTAATCTCTGAATCTAATAATGCTTTTAAAATATAGGGTCAAGGGTTTTATTCCAACCTCTTCATTGTTCCTAAGAAGGAAGGTAGTTACAGACCTGTTCTGGATTTAAAGGATTCCTTCTTTCAAGATAAATAACTATTCTTCCTCTTATTCAACAAGGGCAGTTTATGTTCCCAATAGATTTGAAGGATGCTTATCTTCATATTCCTATTCACAGGAATCATCATCAATTTCTAAGATTTGCATTCCTTGACAAGCATTTTCAGTTTGCTACTCTTCCGTTTTTGGGTCTGTCTACCACTCCCAGAATTTTAAAGGTACTGGGAACTCTTATCTGTAATAACAGCTCAGAGTGTTTCGGTGGTTCCTTACCTGGACAATTTCTTGGTACAGGCTCCAACTTTACATTTAGCAGTATCTCATACCGACAAACTTTTGTTGTTTCTTCAAAAGCATGGCCGGAGAATCAATTTTTCAAAAAGTTCTCTTACTCAATCCAGGGTTACGCTCCTAGGTGTGATAATATATTCAATTTCTATGAGCATTTCTTTGACAATTAGGATAAGGCTGAATTTAGCTTGTACAAATCTTCAGTCAGTTTATTTTCCTTCTGTAGCTCTTTGCATTGAAGTATTATGTCTGATGATAGTCACTTCAGATGCTATTCCTTTTGCTCGGTTTTACCCCTTCAGCTTTGTATGCTTCGTCAGTGGTGAAGGGATTACACTCAGATTTCAGAGTGAGACAATCCCTTTCTTGGTAGATAAATCATCAGTCCATTGTTCTAGGGGCATCCTTTTTCTGCCTGTACAATTTGGACTATGATTATGACAAATGCAAGTCTTTTGGGTTGTGGTGCAGTCTTTGGGGCCCCAGAGAGCACATGGAGTTTGGTCACCTCGGGATGCAAGGTTATCTATAAATGTTCTGGAACTAGTACATTTTTCAGGGAGAATTACATATTCCAGTATTGAGCAATTGTGAAACATATTTCTCTTCATCCAGGAGTGGTCTCTTCATCTGGAAGTTAAGATTGTGAATCTGTGGGCTCTTCCATAAATAGATCTGAAGGCTTCTCGGTTGAATAACAAGATTCCCAGATACTTTGTGTTGTCCAGGAATCTTCATGAGGAGTGTTTCCTCTGGCTTACATTTTTCCTCCTTGTTCTGTTACCAAGAGTGATAGCCAGGATCAAGCAGGAGGTATCATTAGTAATTCTGATTGCTCCAGCTTCACCTTGCTGAACTTGGTTTGCGGATTTTTTTTTTTACAGATGTCCTCCATGGCCTCTTCCTCTGCACCACGACCTTCTGTCTCAATGTCAGTTTTTTCATCAGGATCTCAAATCTCTAAACTTGATGGCTTGGAGATTAAACTCTTACTTTTGGGAAAGAGAGGTTTTTCTGTGTCTGCCATTGAGACTGATTCACGCTCCTAAACCTGTGAATAGATTTATCACAAGGTTTGGAAGGCCTTTATTTCTTAGTGTGTGTAACATGGTTTTAGTTGGCACTCTTTTAGAGTTCCTAGACTTCTTCATTTTCTTCAAAATGGTTTGGATAAGGGTTTAGCCACCAGTTCTTTAAAGTGCCAGATTTCAGCTCTTAGTCATGTTTCACAAGATGGTTGCTAAACTTCCTGATATTCAGAGTTTTGTTCAGGCATTAATAAGGCTTAGGCCAGTGATTAAACACATTTCTCCTTCATGGAACCTTAATTTATTTTTAAGAGTTTGCAGGTTCCTCCTTTTCAACCTATGCATCATTTGGATATTCATCTTTTGTCCTGAAAGGTTCTTTTCCTTTTCTCAATTTATTCTGCTAGAATAGTGTTCTGCTCTTTCCTGTAAGCCTCCTTATCTTGTTTTTTCATTAGAATAAAAAATTAGTTCTAAGTTTTTATTTTTAACTAAAGTTGTTTCTTCTTACAATATTAACCATACGGTGGATGCTGTTAAAGCTTTAATGTTCTATTTGCAGGCTTCTAAATATTTTAGGCAATCTTCTAGTTTGTTCACTTTTTTCCGGGTCCAGAAAGGGTCAGAAGGCTACTGCAATTTTGTTAGCCTCCTGGTTGAAACGTTTTATTCAGAAGGCTTACTTGGAGACAGGACAGTCTCCTGCTAAATGTATTACTGTCCATTCTATTAGGTGAGTTGCTATTTCCTGGGCTTTTAAGATTGAGGCGTCCATTGATCAAATTTGCAAGGCAGCTACTTGGTCTTCCTTGCATACCTAAACCTAATTTGTACATTTTTTTTATTGTTTTGCTTCTTCTGAAGTAGCTATTGGTAGGAAAGTCCTTCAGGCAGCTGTTTCAGTCATTAAATATTGTGTGTGTGAGTGTGTATGTATGTTTGTGTATATATATATATATATATATATATATATATATATAATTTTTGCAGCATATGAAAAGAAGAATTTAAAAAAAAGAGAGGGGGAAAAAAAGAATGTTTAGATATTGTCGTATTTTTTTTTTTGTCACATCCTTATTGCTATTGGACTCCACAGGTTTGGTATGTTTCCCAGGAGTAATGGCTTGCGGACTTTCACCACCAGTATGAAAGAAAATATCATTTATGCTTACCTGATAATTTATTTTCATGGTGGTGAGACTTCATGAGACCCCTCCCGTTTTTTATAGATTTTGAATGAATTTTTTTTTATTATTTTTTTCTGGCCGTAGTTCAAGTATGCACCTCTTTTTTTTCCCCTACTCCTTTTTTCTTGCTCTTATTTGTTCATATGTCAGACTAGTTTCAAGTTAGGTGGGAGGGGTTTTAAGGGCTCTTGGAGTTATGGGAATCTTTGCCGCCTCCTAGTGGTCAGTAGTGGAATTTCCAGGAATAATGGCTTGTGGACTCTCATCACCATGACATTATCTTAACAATTGCAATAAGGCAAGTTGTGTGTAGAGTTTTGCTATTGAAAAACTACTACAATGTTTAGATTTGACCAATATACTATTCAATAGCAACACAACAGAAATGTAATTTAATTACAAGGTGTTTATTGTCCTTTTAAAGGAACAGTACAACCTTGTTAAGAGAGTTGGCTGATATGTTATTATATATTAACACAAGTTTTAATCTTTTTAAATCAGATTAACTTCATTTTTAACTAGTGGAAATGTCTTTAGTTTGCCTTGTTTCTGTAGGAAAAATAACATATTTGGTAACATTGTTGTGGAACTTTGGTATTTAATAAGATCCTACACTCCTTTTGAATATAAAAATTTGTCCATGAGCTAGTGACGTATGGGATATACATTCCTACCAGAAGGGAGCAAAGTTTCCCAAACCTCAAATGCCTATAAATACACCTCCTACCTCACTCATACCTCAGTTTTACAAACTTCGCCTCCTTAGAATGTGGTGAAGCATAATGTGCTTGATTTCTTCTGTGAAAGGTGCTTTTAAGCATTTTGAAGCCAAGTTCCTCTCTAAGTACAGCGTTTGAGGGATGTGAAGTGAGTATTGCCTGGTGATGCCATGTTTTCGCCTATGGGAAACCTATTCTAGGGCTCTCTGTAAATTCCGTTGTGGGAATTCATCTGCTGCCTCCCTTTACAGATTGACATTATACTCCTCTACCATTACCTCTGCTGATATGTTTCAGTACTGGTTTGGCTGTCTGCTATATGCGGATGGGTGTCTTGCACGGTAAGCATATACTTTTATTATATAAGACACTCAGCTATGGATTGGGCACTTTTTAAGTAAAGTTGTTATATATTATTTGTGTACATGCCTTGATTCAGTAATTTAGTGCTCTTTTTTTAGTGACTTTATTTGTGGCTAAATATTTGTCAAGGTTGGTAGAGTCTGTGAAACATACAGGTTTTTTTTTGGAGCTAGTAATTTATTTATAAATTAGGATGCTAAGTATCATGTTAGCCTCATGGAATCTTGATAATCACATTTTATGCAGCTATAATAGAAGTATCCATTAGGCTTTATTTTGGTTCATTTTGTTTTTTTTGTATATACAATCAAAATTCTTACCTGCTTTTTAGAGTGATATGTGTATTTGAAATCCTCTTCAGCTTTGCATGTCGCACATGTGATAATGCTATTTATATCATAGGGTGATGTGTCATTGTGTGCCATTTTTTTGGCGCCAAAAATTTCCCGCCAAAATTGCCGTTATATGTGCCACTCCAGCTCATTCAGTGTTCTCAGTAAATACTTAGAGAGCTTTCATGCAGCATTTTATGAAACCGTTTTTTGAATTTTTTGAATTTTTTTTTTTTACCTCTGTTTCCTATTCTCTCAAGCCTGTTATATATATATATATATATATATATATATATATATATATATATATATATATATATATATATATATATATATATATATATTCAAGGATTAATACAGCGCCTATATGTCCAATATACTGGTGGGGTATGTGAAGAGTATAAAATGAGTAAAAAGAAAAATAAAAAATAATAAAAGATAAATAAATAAAATAAATGAAAGTCCAGCTAAAAATTGCATATAAAATATATGAACTCAGAAACAATGTTCATATGAGTCCTAAAAATGATATAGTTCGTAGTGAATCTCCAGATGTAGTTGATATACAGTTATAGATGGTATATAATACCCTTACCAGATATTACCTCAATCGAATGAGGTAAGTATGCCGCACTGGGGGTATATATAGATGATTGGATTTCCTCCTTGTATCCAGCTGTAGTGCCTCTTGTAGTATTCGTTAACCTCTTGGAGTATGCAGGGATGTGTTTCTGATGGTGAATAGATCCCTTACACTTCCTGTGGGTTAGTGGTTGGCCTCTTGGAGTGCTTTTTCTGTCCTGGTATTAACTTTCTCCAGCGTAAGGATACCCAGGGAGACAAAAAAAAAAGAGTATATAGTGTAATACCGTTTATTTCTAAATAAGCACAGAAATACAATTTACATAGCACTCACATTTGACATCCTCAAACAGTATGAGGTATGTATATGGCATATATAATTTAGATGAATCCTTCCACAGGTTAGAACAGGATGCAGGATCCCCAGTCTTAGTTAGAAACTTCGTAAAGAAGTTGCATACAGCTGTGGTATATTCCAAGATAAATGATACAGTTCAAATACAAATGTCACACAAAATAACGCTAGTAAACTAGCTGCAAGGAGGGACAAAGTAATATAAAAACAACAGGTAGAACATAGATTAAAATGTATATACAAAAAAGTTAATTCCCTGACGCGTTTCAAAGGTTTAAATCCTTCTTCAGAGGGTTGAATGAAGTGCTGGGCCGTTATCGTTTGTTTTGTACGCTTCGGGCGGCGGCACGCCCTCAGCGTATGATTGGTCATATGGGCCCGCGTTACGTGACGTTAGTTTCACGTTTGTTTAGATGCAGTGTGTATACTGCGTGGTGTATTGATTGGTTACATATCGGTACACGTGATTAGACAGAAATGTATACTGATAGGTCGAATACAGCAGAGACCTGTGGGATATGTAGTTTTCAGACTACTTAATATTTCCCATTGTCATTTTCGATAGCGTCCTTTTCAGTATATTAATATAATGTGGTGTACATTATACTGGAGTGGGATCATATTATGGTGTATGATATGAGGTAGATGCTCACATAAACACATGTTAACATTTTATAATACCTGGATTTCCAGTGTTGTATTCATCCCTTCTGTATTTTTATATAATGGTTATTATATGAGAAATATATATATTACTAGTTTGTTTATTACTGTGAGTATGCTTATTAAAAGGTTTCTTTTTAGCATACACATAGAAAACCCATGTATTATTAGATTTTGCTTATTATGGAGTATATATTATATGCTCAGTACCTTTGGGATACAATGTGTGTTAGAGACTTTTCAATATAGCATATTTCTTAAGGTTCTGAAATTATATATAGCCCCTTTGGAAGGCTATTATTTAGTCCATAGTAAGAATATATCTTTAGTATATATTACAGTCATATTCCTTTGTATAGGGTATATGCTATATATTATATCAAGATATCTATGGCTTAATACATCAACATTCTTGGGTCCAGTGATGGACTAATCTCATTAGCTAATTAATATCTATATACATACAGTTCCTACTTCATATATCACTCCCATCACTTGGTCTCAAAGTAGTTAATGTGTAGTGATATATACGTATCTATGTAAAATATTATGTTATTTGTTGGTATTCGATATGGAATAAATAGTACTATAATATATGTTATTAGTTCTTGGTCTTGTAAGAAATAGATAGATATGGATAGCACATACATGTTGTTACAAAAGTTGCTGTATATTCAGGGAGTTTAGAGTTATGTAACCTACTGGATTAAGAAGGCTGCTATATCTATGTCTTTATTGAGGCCTTTGGGGGTCATGGAATCTAATTTGTGTATCCATTGGGTTTCCCTCCGTCTTAAATGGAGTTCTCTGCTTATACCCTCTGGTGGATCCCTGATGTGTTCAAGTATGGTGCCTCTTAGACATGCCGGATTAGAGTTATGTATTAGGCGAAAGTGGTTCGACACACTATGTTTTTTGAAGCTACTTTCTATATTTCTAATGTGTTCTAAAAGTCTGGTTTTGTAGGGTCTAATGGTGCGCCCTACATATTGAAGCCCACAATTACATTCGATGAGGTACACTACATATTCTGTTTTGCAGTTAGTAATTGAATCCAGTTCCCAGCTTTTATTGTTTGAGGATGAAGTGATTTTTTTGGTGGGTTTATTATTATTGTAGTGGTGTTTACAGGCCTCACAGTTAAGACGGTTGCATTTAAAGAAACCTTTTGTCTTGTTTTGCAGCCAGTTGGTAGTTTTTATAGTCTTGGTTGTGGATTTTAATTTGCTTGGAGCTATTGTTGCTCTGATATTTTTACTCTTTCTAAAGACCAGTTTAGGGTTGTTCTTAGTTATTTCATTTAGCAGGGTATCCTTTTTCAATATATGCCAGTGTTTGTTTAAGATGGTTTTAATGGCATTAGCACCTTCATTATATGTTGTGATCATTAGTGGTGTATCTTTTTGGAAATACATCTGGACAATAACAACACAATTCAAGACTTTGTCAACCACATCAATACTAATGACTTCAATTTAACATTTACAGACAAAACTAATCCAAAAGAAATTGAATTCCTTGACCTCATACTCTATCATGAAGAAAACTCCGTCCAAACAAAATTATACAGCAAAGCTACAGATAGTAACAGTTATTTAACAGCAACCAGCTGCCATCATCCAGCTTGGATACAAAGCATACCATACGGACAATTCCAACGCATAAAAAGGAATTGCTCCAGACAGAAAGACTTCCTACATGAATCAAATATCTTAACTAATAAATTAATAAACAAAGGGTACAAAGCTGATAACATACACAAAGCATTTGATAAGGTAAATAAAATGGATAGAGATACACTACTAAAAAACCCCAAGAAAAACAGCAAAAAACAAAAAGATACACCACTAATGATCACAACATATAATGAAGGTGCTAATGCCATTAAAACCATCTTAAACAAACACTGGCATATATTGAAAAAGGATACCCTGCTAAATGAAATAACTAAGAACAACCCTAAACTGGTCTTTAGAAAGAGTAAAAATATCAGAGCAACAATAGCTCCAAGCAAATTAAAATCCACAACCAAGACTATAAAAACTACCAACTGGCTGCAAAACAAGACAAAAGGTTTCTTTAAATGCAACCGTCTTAACTGTGAGGCCTGTAAACACCACTACAATAATAATAAACCCACCAAAAAAATCACTTCATCCTCAAACAATAAAAGCTGGGAACTGGATTCAATTACTAACTGCAAAACAGAATATGTAGTGTACCTCATCGAATGTAATTGTGGGCTTCAATATGTAGGGCGCACCATTAGACCCTACAAAACCAGACTTTTAGAACACATTAGAAATATAGAAAGTAGCTTCAAAAAACATAGTGTGTCGAACCACTTTCGCCTAATACATAACTCTAATCCGGCATGTCTAAGAGGCACCATACTTGAACACATCAGGGATCCACCAGAGGGTATAAGCAGAGAACTCCATTTAAGACGGAGGGAAACCCAATGGATACACAAATTAGATTTCATGACCCCCAAAGGCCTCAATAAAGACATAGATATAGCAGCCTTCTTAATCCAGTAGGTTACATAACTCTAAACTCCCTGAATATACAGCAACTTTTGTAACAACATGTATGTGCTATCCATATCTATCTATTTCTTACAAGACCAAGAACTAATAACATATATTATAGTACTATTTATTCCATATCGAATACCAACAAATAACATAATATTTTACATAGATACGTATATATCACTACACATTAACTACTTTGAGACCAAGTGATGGGAGTGATATATGAAGTAGGAACTGTATGTATATAGATATTAATTAGCTAATGAGATTAGTCCATCACTGGACCCAAGAATGTTGATGTATTAAGCCATAGATATCTTGATATAATATATAGCATATACCCTATACAAAGGAATATGACTGTAATATATACTAAAGATATATTCTTACTATGGACTAAATAATAGCCTTCCAAAGGGGCTATATATAATTTCAGAACCTTAAGAAATATGCTATATTGAAAAGTCTCTAACACACATTGTATCCCAAAGGTACTGAGCATATAATATATACTCCATAATAAGCAAAATCTAATAATACATGGGTTTTCTATGTGTATGCTAAAAAGAAACCTTTTAATAAGCATACTCACAGTAATAAACAAACTAGTAATATATATATTTCTCATATAATAACCATTATATAAAAATACAGAAGGGATGAATACAACACTGGAAATCCAGGTATTATAAAATGTTAACATGTGTTTATGTGAGCATCTACCTCATATCATACACCATAATATGATCCCACTCCAGTATAATGTACACCACATTATATTAATATACTGAAAAGGACGCTATCGAAAATGACAATGGGAAATATTAAGTAGTCTGAAAACTACATATCCCACAGGTCTCTGCTGTATTCGACCTATCAGTATACAATAATAGTATACAGTAATCACGTGTACCGATATGTAACCAATCAATACACCACGCAGTATACACACTGCATCTAAACAAACGTGAAACTAACGTCACGTAACGCGGGCCCATATGACCAATCATATGCTGAGGGCGTGCCGCCGCCCGAAGCGTACAAAACAAACGATAACGGCCCAGCACTTCATTCAACCCTCTGAAGAAGGATTTAAACCTTTGAAACGCGTCAGGGAATTAACTTTTTTGTATATACATTTTAATCTATGTTCTACCTGTTGCTTTTATATTACTTTGTCCCTCCTTGCAGCTAGTTTACTAGCGTTATTTTGTGTGACATTTGTATTTGAACTGTATCATTTATCTTGGAATACACCACAGCTGTATGCAACTTCTTTACGAAGTTTCTAACTAAGACTGGGGATCCTGCATCCTGTTCTAACCTGTGGAAGGATTCATCTAAATTATATATGCCATATACATACCTCATACTGTTTGAGGATGTCAAATGTGAGTGCTATGTAAATTGTATTTCTGTGCTTATTTAGAAATAAACGGTATTACACTATATACTCTTTTTTTTTTGTCTCCCTGGGTATCCTTACGCTGGAGAAAGTTAATACCAGGACAGAAAAAGCACTCCAAGAGGCCAACCACTAACCCACAGGAAGTGTAAGGGATCTATTCACCATCAGAAACACATCCCTGCATACTCCAAGAGGTTAACGAATACTACAAGAGGCACTACAGCTGGATACAAGGAGGAAATCCAATCATCTATATATACCCCCAGTGCGGCATACTTACCTCATTCGATGGTATTATATACCATCTATAACTGTATATCAACTACATCTGGAGATTCACTACGAACTATATCATTTTTAGGACTCATATGAACATTGTTTCTGAGTTCATATATTTTATATGCAATTTTTAGCTGGACTTTCATTTATTTTATTTATTTATCTTTTATTATTTTTTATTTTTCTTTTTACTCATTTTATACTCTTCACATACCCCACCAGTATATTGGACATATAGGCGCTGTATTAATCCTTGAATATACATTTACTCTTACTGTCTAGGGCTTCACATCCCTCCCAGTATTTGTCCTATATAGTTGCCACTATTTCCTACTCACTTTTTCACTAGCGCCTACTACAGAGTATCACTTGTGTCAACTCAGTCTGCTGAGGAGACACATTTTACTTATTCCTATATATATATATATATATATATATATATATATATATATATATATATATATATATATGAGCTAGGAAAGGGAGGGCACTCTCGGGATTTATATACATCAAAGTTAGTTTATTGTTTTTAACAACAACTTTAGTAAGTCATAAGGATAGGTCGACATTTCAGCTTACATAGAAGCCTTCATCAAGACAAATGTACAACTCATATCAGCGACTTGCAGCCGCACACAACAACACCGGCAGGATAGAATTCATTATTGTTTGAAGCTGGAGTGCTGGAACATGTGCTAATTGGATAATAAATAAATAAATAAATATATATATATATATATATATATATATATATCATATATAGGAACATGGATATAAATTTGCAGAATTAATTTTTTTTCCTATTTTTTTTTTTTTTTGCAATTATGTCTCAAACTGAACCTGTCTCTGATGTTACAATATGATTTGAGCTGCCTAAACAGGTATATAACACAGCTAAGTATGCATGTTGTAATTAAGCTGATCTAAATTATTCAGCTCTATTATGTGGCTCTTGTTTAACAAATTGTTAAATATATCTGAGTACAAATTACACACACTGTTATTCCATCTCAGTCTAAATATACATAGCATTACTGCAGAAATGTAAGATTTTATTGCTACAGCTTATAGAGCAGGCGATGACTGCTATTTTGCCTTCAAATAAATGTAAAAGGTTTTTGCAACATTTTCCTAAACTTAGCGAATTAAGTTCTGACCTTCAGCATACTGACCTATCCTCTACTAATGGGGATGCCACATCAGAGACTGATATAGACAAATCTTTTTTATTTAAGTTAGAATATATTCGTTCTCTCTTAAAGGAAGTTTTGTTTACTTTGGGCATTGAGGAGTCTAAATCTCCTGATTAGCTAGTAATTGTCTAAATTCTGTATTTAAGACTACTGTTATTACTCCTGAAGTATTTCCTATTCCTGACACTATATCTATAAGATTGCTAAAGAATGGTCTAAGCCTGGTACTGTATCCTTTACCTGTAGTCCAGGATCCTTTAGATAGGAAGCTTGAATATTATCCAAGAAGGGCATATTTGCATTCTGGTTATATTCTTAGACCTGTTATATCTATGGCTGATGTTGCTGCTGCTTCTATCTTTTGATTGGACAGTTTAGCACAGCAATTGTCTTCAGATTCTGAATTATCTAACATTATTGTTTTACTTGAACATGAAAATCATTTTATTTGTGATGCTATATTTGAGTTTAGAAGATCAATGTCAAATCCATGTCTTTAGCCATTCTAACTAGAAGAGCTTTATGGCTTAAATCTTGGAATGCTGACATGGTGTATAAAACTAGATTATCTCTCTCTTTTCAAGGTAAAAATCTTTTTGGTTCACAATTGGATTCTATTATCTCCACTGCTACTGGGGGTAAGGGAGTTTTTCTGCCCAAAGACAATAAATCTAAGGGTAAATTTAAAGCTCCCAATCGTTTTCATTCCTTTTGTTAGAATAGAGAACAGAAAACCACTCCTTCCCCTAAGGCCCCTGGCTCTAATTGGAGACCATCTCCAAATTGGAATAAATCCAAGCCTTATAAGAAACCAAATCCTGCCCCTAAACCTATATGAAGGTGTGGCCTTCAAGCCAGTTCTTCTGGAGGGGGCAGACTAAAGCTATTTCAAAGAGTTTGGACAGATTCTGTCCAAAATCAGTGGATTCAGAATATATTTTCTAGGGTGTCAAATAGGATTCAAAATAAGACTTCCTTTTTACCCATGTAACAAAAAACCCAGTAAAAGCTCAACGGCTAGATTTGGAGTTTGGCGGCCAAGGGGGTGCGTTAGCTACGCAGGCTTTTTTCTGGCCGCACCATAAAAATAACTCTGGTATTGAGAGTTCAAAAAAATGCTGCGTTAGGCTCCAAAAAAGGAGCGTAGAGCATTTTTACCGCAAATGCAACTCTCGATACCAGAGTTGCTTACGGACGCGGCCAGCCTCAAAACGTGCTCGTGCACGATTTCCCCCATAGGAAACAATGGGGCTGTTTGAGCTGGAAAAAAACCTAACACCTGCAAAAAAGCCGCGTTCAGCTCCTAACGCAGCCCCATTGTTTCCTATGGGGAAACACTTCCTACGTCTGCACCTAACATGTACCCCGAGTCTAAACACCCCTAACCTTACACTTATTAACCCCTAATCTGCCGCTCCCGCTATCGCTGACCCCTGCATTATATTATTAACCCCTAATCTGCCGCTCCGTAAACCGCCGCTACTTACATTATCCCTATGTACCCCAATCTGCTGCCCCTAACACCGCCGACCCCTATATTATATTTATTAACCCCTAATCTGCCCCCACAACCGTCGCCTCCACCTGCCTACACTTATTAACCCCTAATCTGCCGAGCGGACCTGAGCGCTACTATAATAAAGTTATTAACCCCTAATCCGCATCACTAACCCTATAATAAATAGTATTAACCCCTAATCTGCCCTCCCTAACATCGCCGACACCTAACTTCAAACATTAACCCCTAATCTGCCGACCGGAGCTCACCGCTACTATAATAAATGGATTAACCCCTAAAGCTAAGTCTAACCCTAACACTAACACCCCCCTAAATTAAATATAATTTAAATCTAACGAAATTAATTAACTCTTATTAAATAAATTAATCCTATTTAAAGCTAAATACTTACCTGTAAAATAAATCCTAATATAGCTACAATATAAATTATAATTACATTGTAGCTATTTTAGGATTAATATTTATTTTACAGGCAACTTTGTATTTATTTTAACCAGGTACAATAGCTATTAAATAGTTAAGAACTATTTAATAGTTACCTAGTTAAAATAATTACAAAATTAACTGGAAAATAAAGCCTAACCTAAGTTACAATTAAACCTAACACTACACTATCAATAAATTAATTAAATAAAATACCTACAATTACCTACAATAAAACCTAACACTACACTATCAATAAATAAATTAAATACAATTCCTACAAATAACTACAATTAAATAAACTAACTAAAGTACAAAAAATAAAAAAGAACTAAGTTACAAAAAATAAAAAAATATTTACAAACATCAGAAAAATATTACAACAATTTTAAACTAATTACACCTACTCTAAGCCCCCTAATAAAATAACAAAGACCCCCAAAATAAAAAAATGCCCTACCCTATTCTAAATTAATAAAGTTAAAAGCTCTTTTACCTTACCAGCCCTGAACAGGGCCCTTTGCGGGGCATGCCCCAAGAAATTCAGCTCTTTTGCCTGTAAAAAAAAAACATACAATACCCCCCCCAACATTACAACCCACCACCCCCATACCCCTAATCTAACCCAAACCCCCCTTAAATAAACCTAACACTAAGCCCCTGAAGATCTTCCTACCTTGTCTTCACCTCACCAGGTATCACCGATCCGTCCTGGCATCCAGTGCTGAAGAGGTCCAGAAGAGGCTCCAAAGTCTTCCTCCTATCCGGCAAGAAGAGGACATCCGGACCGGCAAACATCTTCATCCAAGCGGCATCTTCTATCTTCTTCCATCCGGCGCGGAGCGGGTCCATCTTGAAGCAGCCGACGCGGATCCATTCTCTTGTTCCGGCGACTCCCGACGAATGACGGTTCCTTTAAGGGACGTCATCCAAGATGGCGTCCCTCGAATTCCGATTGGCTGATAGGATTCTATCAGCCAATCGGAATTAAGGTAGGAATATTCTGATTGGCTGATGGAATCAGCCAATCAGAATCAAGTTCAATCCGATTGGCTGATCCAATCAGCCAATCAGATTGAGCTCGCATTCTATTGGCTGTTCCGATCAGCCAATAGAATGCGAGCTCAATCTGATTGGCTGATTGGATCAGCCAATCGGATTGAACTTGATTCTGATTGGCTGATTCCATCAGCCAATCAGAATATTCCTACCTTAATTCCGATTGGCTGATAGAATCCTATCAGCCAATCGGAATTCGAGGGACGCCATCTTGGATGACGTCCCTTAAAGGAACCGTCATTCGTCGGGAGTCGCCGGAAGAAGAGGATGGATCCGCGTCGGCTGCTTCAAGATGGACCCGCTCCGCGCTGGATGGAAGAAGATGGAAGATGCCGCTTGGATGAAGATGTTTGCCGGTCCGGATGTCCTCTTCTTGCCGGATAGGAGGAAGACTTTGGAGACTCTTCTGGACCTCTTCAGCACCGGATGCCAGGACGGATCGGTGATACCTGGTGAGGTGAAGACAAGGTAGGAAGATCTTCAGGAGCTTAGTGTTAGGTTTATTTAAGGGGGGTTTGGGTTAGATTAGGGGTATGTGGATGGTGGGTTGTAATGTTGGGGGGGGGGGTATTGTATGTTTTTTTTTTTTACAGGCAAAAGAGCTGAATTTCTTGGGGCATGCCCCGCAAAGGGCCCTGTTCAGGGCTGGTAAGGTAAAAGAGCTTTTAACTTTATTAATTTAGAATAGGGTAGGGCATTTTTTATTTTGGGGGTCTTTGTTATTTTATTAGGGGGCTTAGAGTAGGTGTAATTAGTTTAAAATTGTTGTAATATTTTTCTTATGTTTGTAAATATTTTTTTATTTTTTGTAACTTAGTTCTTTTTTATTTTTTGTACTTTAGTTAGTTTATTTCATTGTAGTTATTTGTAGGAATTGTATTTAATTTATTTATTGATAGTGTAGTGTTAGGTTTTATTGTAGGTAATTGTAGGTATTTTATTTAATTAATTTATTGATAGTGTAGTGTTAGGTTTAATTGTAACTTAGGTTAGGATTTATTTTACAGGTAATTTTGTTATTATTTTAACTAGGTAACTATTAAATAGTTCTTAACTATTTAATAGCTATTGTACCTGGTTAAAATAAATACAAAGTTGCCTGTAAAATAAATATTAATCCTAAAATAGCTACAATGTAATTATAATTTATATTGTAGCTATATTAGGATTTATTTTACAGGTAAGTATTTAGCTTTAAATAGGATTAATTTATTTAATAAGAGTTAATTAATTTTGTTAGATTTAAATTATATTTAACTTAGGGGGGTGTTAGTGTTAGGGTTAGACTTAGCTTTAGGGGTTAATCCATTTATTATAGTAGCGGTGAGCTCCGGTCGGCAGATTAGGGGTTAATAATTGAAGTTAGGTGTCGGCGATGTTAGGGAGGGCAGATTAGGGGTTAATACTATTTATGATAGGGTTAGTGAGGCGGATTAGGGGTTAATACATTTATTATAGTAGCGGTGCGGTCCGCTCGGCAGATTAGGGGTTAATCAGTGTAGGCAGGTGGAGGCGACGTTGAGGGGGGCAGGTTAGGGGTTAATAAATATAATACAGGGGTCGGCGGTGTTAGGGGCAGCAGATTAGGGGTACATAGCTATAATGTAGGTGGCGGCGCTTTGCGGTCGGCAGATTAGGGGTTAATTATTGTAAGTAGCTGGCGGCGACGTTGTGGGGGGCAGGTTAGGGGTTAATAAATATAATACAGGGGTCGGCGGGGTTAGGGGCAGCAGATTAGGGGTACATATGGATAATTTTGCTGGCGGCGCTTTGCGGTCGGCAGATTAGGGGTTAAAAAAAAAATTCGAGTGGCGGCGATGTGAGGGACCTCAGTTTAGGGGTACATAGGTAGTTTATGGGTGTTAGTGTACTTTAGAGTACAGTAGTTAAGAGCTTTATGAACCGGCGTTAGCCCAGAAAGCTCTTAACTCCTGCTTTTTTTCTGCGGCTGGAGTTTTGTCGTTAGAGCTCTAACGCTCACTTCAGAAACGACTCTAAATACCGGAGTTAGGAAGATCCCATTGAAAAGATAGGATACGCAATTGACGTAAGGGGATCTGCGGTATGGAAAAGTCGCGGCTGAAAAGTGAGCGTTAGACCCTATTTTCAGTGACTCCAAATACCGGCGGTAGCCTAAAACCAGCATTAGGAGCCTCTAACGCTGGTTTTCACGGCTACCGCCAAACTCTAAATCTAGGCCCAAGTCTTTCTGAAATATGTTTCAGATTTAGAACTTTCAGGGGTAATTTTTCCCAGTTCCACAGCAGGGACAAGGATTGGGGTTTTTATTCAAATCTATTCATTGTAGCTATGAAGGAAAATTCTTTCAGACCTATTTTGGATCTGAAAACTTTAAATGGTTTTGTAAGAGTCCCAACTTTCAAGATGGTGACTATAAGGACTATTCTGCCTTTTGTTCAGCAAGGTCACTTCATGTCCACAATAGACTTACAGGACGCTTACCTTAACAACCCGATTCATCCAGATCACTATCGTTTTCTGAGATTCTCTTTTCTAAAGAAGCATTACCAATTTGTCGCTCTTCCATTTGGCCTTGCAACAGCACCAAGATTATTCTTAATAGTTTTAGGTGCCCTATCTGTAATCAGAGAGCAGGGTATTGCAGTGTTTACTTATTTGGACAATATCTTGATACTAGCTCAATAGATTTCCAGATAGATTCAGTGTCCATGACTCTATCCCTAACAGAAAAGAGACGTTTGAGATTGGTTTCAGCTTGTCTAAAACTTCAGTCTCTTATCATTCGCTTCAGTGGCTATGTGCATGGATGTTTTTGGTCTCATGATTGCAGCATCGGGCGCGATCCTTTTTGCTTGTTTTCATATGAGACCTCTACAGTTTTGCATGTGGTACCAATGGTGCAGGGATTATACTCAGTTATCACAACTGATATACTTAAATCCCAACTCTCCACTCTCTGACTTGGTGGTTATACTATCACCTTATTGTTTAAGGGGCCTCCTTTGTTTGTCCTAACTGGACTGTGATCACAACAGATGCATGTATCTCAGTTTGGGGGTCTCTGACAGCACAAGTAGTTTGGAATCATCGATAGGCGAGATTACCAATCTATATTTTAGAACTCTGTGCTATTTTCAGAGCTCTTCAGGCTTGGCCTCTATTAAAGAGAGAATCGTATATTCAGTTTAAAACAGACAATATCACAACAGTGGCATATGTCAATCATCAAGGGGGGACTCGCAGTCCTCTAGCAATAAAAGTATAATCTCTAATACTTTCTTGGGTAGAATCCAATTCTTACCAGGTATAGACAATTTGAAAGTGGATTATCTCAGCCGTCAGATTCTAAATCCGGGGAGTAGTCTCTCCATCCAGATGTGTTCTATCAGATTGTGCAGATGTGGGGTCCTGCAGATATAGATCTGATGGCCTCTTGTCTAAACAAGAAACTTCCCAGATACCTCTCCAGGTCCAGGGATCCTCAGGCAAAAATTACGAATGCTCTAGCAGTTCCATGGTTTTACCAACCTGCTTACATGTTTTAACCTCTGGGAGTGATCTCAAAGATCATAATGGAACAATCTTATGTGTTTCTGATAGCACCAGCTTGGCTTCACAGGTTCTGGTATGTGAAATGTGTCCAAATGTCCAGTTGCCAGTCTAGGTCACTTCCTATAAGACCTTTTGTCTCAAGGCCCAGTTTTCCATCAGAATCTCAAATCTCTAAATTTGAAGGCATGGAAATAGAACGCTTAGTTCTTAGTCATAGACGTTTCTCTGACTCAGTAATTAACACTATGATACAGGCTCGTAAGTCTGTTTCAAGTAAGATTTATCATAGGGTTTGGAAAACCTATATTTCTTGGTGTTCCACTCATTATTCTTGGTATTCATTTAGAATTCCTAGGATTTTACAGTTTCTTCAGGATGGTTTGGATAAAGGTTTGTCTGCAAATACCTTGAAAGGACAAATCTCTGCTCTTTCTGTCTTATTTCATAGAAAGATTTCTAGGCTTCCTGATATTCACTATTTCTTTCTAATGACACGGTGAGTCCATGGATCATCAGTATTTACTATTGGGAATATCACTTCTGGCCAGCAGGAGGAGGCAAAGAGCACCACAGCAAAGTTGTTAAGTATCACCTCCCTTCCCTCAAACCCCAGTCATTCTCTTTGCCTGCGTTGCAAGGAGGTGGTAAAGTTTAGGTGTCTGAAAGAAAATTCTTCAATCAAGATTTCATTATTTTAAAGCAGAGCAGGTTTGTTCTGATCTTTCCTGGGGTTTAGCCGTAGCCCACGTCAGTCTCTTCAGTAGAGCAGTGGTGGCTTTTAAGCAATTTGGAACTTGTGGGGTATAATCCTCACTACGCCTCCCAAACAGTTGTTGCTGCCCTATCCTGAAAGCCTGAGTAGGATTATTCAGTCTTTCCTATGTTTCCACAGGTCCATGTGGGGGAGGATGCCCTCTCATACCAAGTGAGCTGCCCTGCTGCCGGACAGATTGAAATTTAGGTAAGTGCTTAATTTTTTTTTCTTGGGTAAGAGAGAATATGGCACTTCAACAGTTAAGTCTGTTTGGGACATTAAGTACTAGTAATCCTATTTAGGGTTAATAGGAGTAAAGTAGGCAGTTTATGCAGGCACTGGGGACGAAAATTTTTTGGAGAGGCTGTTATATTTTTCATTATTCAGTTTTAGATCCAGACTTGGTGGAGAATCTGTAGTGTTTTTTAATAACTTTGGCAGCTGCACTACATTGCAGTTAATGGTGGTCGTGCAGTTTCTGTTGAGGTACACCTACGAATAAGAAAGGCAGGCTTTTCTGAGGCGGCAAGTTAGTGTTGCACGCCTTTCTGGTTCACTTCCTGTAAGTTCCGGAGTGGATGTAATTGTGGAGGCTCTGCTAGCGTTCACCTCGTAGCTGTTTTTTGCAGCTCTGGGTTAAGTCCAGATCGTTGAAAAAACTTCGATTCCGGTTACCAGCAGGACAGGTAGGCATCTCGGCAAAGAGTGCTGAGGTAAAAAGGCTGTATGAGGTTTATAGTGAGCTGCTGGTTATTGGGTAAAGATGGACCAAGAGGCCCTGCAAAACGTTACATCTAACTTGTGTTTTGATTCCAATGTGGAACCACCAATACCTTTTTGTTCCTCATGTATTGAAAGAACATTGCATTACAGGGATATACTTTTTGAATCTGAGCCATCATTAGCTATGGCGGATGCTGTTCAGGGGTCTCCTGTTCAAGATATGCCGCAGCTTTCTTCTCAAGCGTCCCAAACATTATCTTCTACGCATGCAGTGCGCTGCGTTTTCTCTCACACTCCAGTTGGAGTTACCTTGCAAGACATTGCTACCCACATATCCTCTGCTGTAACTGATGTGATTTCTGCTTTTCCCATGCTGCAGAGGTTTCTGACAGTGTCGTGGCTATTCTGCATGCTTCCTCACAGAAGTCTGAGGAGGAAGATATTTCAGTAGCATCTGAGGGTGAAATCTCAGACTCAGACAGTGTAATTCCTTCTTCTGATGCTGAAGTTGTATCCTTCGGGTTTAAGCCAGAACACCTCAGTTTGTTACTTAAGGAGGTTATGGCTACCTTGGATGACTCCGACACGACTGTTGTAGTAAATACTAAGAAGTCTAGTATGCTAAACAAATACTTTGATGTACATTCCGCGGTGGAGGTTTCTCCTGTACCAGACCGGGCTACAGAGATTATTGCATGGGAATGGGAGAGACCTGGTATCCCTTTTTCTTCATCCCCAATTTTTAAGAAGATGTTTCCAATAGCTGACTCTATCAAGGAGTCTTGGCAGATGGTCCCTAAGGTGGAAGGGGCAATTTCCACTTTGGCAAAGAGAACCACTAATCCCATAGAGGATAGCTGTTCTTTTAAGGATCCTATGGATAAAAAGTTGGAGGGGTTAGTTAAAAAGATGTATGTACACCAGGGGTTACAATGGCAACCTGCGGTGTGTATTGCTACTGTCACTAGCACAGCGGCTTACTGGTTTGATGTGTTGTCTAATTCTATTCAGACAGATACTCCCCTTGAAGAGATCCAGGACAGGATCAAGGCTCTTAAGTTGGCCAATTCCTTTATCACAGATGCTTCCCTACAAGTCATTAAGTTGGGAGCAAAAATTTCTAGCTTGGCTGTTTTGGCCCGCAGATCCTTATGGTTGAAGTCCTGGTCTGCGGATGTGTCTTCTAAGTCTAAGCTTTTGGCGATTTCCTACAAGGGCAAGACCTTGTTTGGGCTGGGCTTGGCCGAAATCAATTTAGATATTACGGGAGGAAAGGGACATTTCCTCCGTCAGGATAAGAGAAATAAAGAGAGAGGACGTCAGAGTAATTTTCGTTCCTTTCAAAACTTTAAGGGTAAGCCTTCCCCTCCCTCTTCCAAGCAGGAACAGTCCAAGTCTTCCTGGAAGTCCAATCAGCCTTGGAACAAGGGGAAGCAATTTAAGAAGCCAGTTAATGATTCAAAGTCAGCATGAAGTGTCTGCCACCGATCCGGGAGAGGATCTTGTTCGGGGACGACTTTCTCACTTCACTCAAGCCTGGGTTCGGGTTGTTCAGGATCCCTGGGTGGTGGACATCGTGTCCCAGGGATACAAACTAGAGTTCAAGATCTTTCCTCCCAGAGGCAGGTTCCTTCTCTCAAGATTATCTGTAGACCAGATAAAAAGAGAGGCATTCTTACATTGTGTCCAGGATCTTTCCGACCTCGGAGTGATAATTCCTGTGCCAATGCAGGAACAGGGTCTGGGATTCTATTCCAATCTGTTCGTGGTTCATAATAAAGATGGAACTTTCAGACCAATTTTAGACCTCAAAAGTCTAAACAAGTTCCTCAGAGTACCATCCTTCATGATGTAAACTATTCGTTCCATTCTTCCCTTGGTTCAAGAGGGTCAGTTCATGACAACAGTCGATTTAAAGGATGCGTACCTGCATATTTCCATCCACAAGGTTTATCACAGGTTTCTGAGGTTCGCGTTTCTAGACACTTTCCGTTTGTGGCTCTTCCATTCGACCTTGCCACAGCTCCCAGAATTTTCTCAAAGGTTCTGGGAGCGCTGTTGGTGGTGCTTCGGTTGCAGTGGCGGCTTACCTGGATGACATTCTCGTTCAGGCGCCGTCTTTTCAATAAGCAAACTCCCACACAGAGATGTTGTTATCTTTTCTGCGCTCTCACGGATGGAAGGTGAATTTGGGAAAGAGTTCCTTGTTTCCAGCTACAAGGGTAGTGTTCTTGGGAACCATAATAGATTCTCTATCAATGAAAATATTTCTAACGGAGGTCAGAAAAACAAAGATCTTAGACTCTTGTCTTGCTCTTCAGTCCTCTCCCCGGCCGTCAGTGGCCCAATGTATGCAGGTAATTGGTCTGATGGTGGCTGCTATGGACATTCTGTTTACTCGGTTCCATCTCAGACCTCTGCAGCTATGCATGCTCAGACAATGGAACAGGGATTATGCGGATCTGTCTCCATGGTTAGATCTGGATCAGGCAACAAGGGACTCTCTTCCGTGGTGGTTGCCTCACGAACATCTATCCCAGGGAACCTGCTTCCACAGACCTACCTGGGTGATTGTGACCACGGATGTCAGCCTGCTGGGGTGGGGATCAGTCGGGGGTCGTTGAAGGCTCAGGGTCTATGGACTCGGGTGGAGTCAGTTCTTCCCAGAAACATCCTAGAGTTGAGGGCAGTCTTCAATGCTCTACTGGCCTGGCCTCAGCTTCAGCCCAATTTATCATTTCCAGTCGGGCAACATAACGTCAGTGGCTTACATCAACCATCAGGGAGTTCCTTGGCCATGGCACAGGTAACCAAAATTATTCAGTGGGCAGAGACCCACAACTGCTGTCTATCTGCAATCCACATTCCAGGAGTGGACAATTGGGAAGCGGATTTTCTGAGCAGACAGACTTTTCACTTGGGGAAGTGGGAACTTCATCCGGAGGTGATTTCCAGCCTGATCCTCAAATGGGGACAGCCGGAGCTGGATCTCATGGGATCTCAACAGAATGCCAAGCTCCTGAGGTACAGGTCGAGGTCAAAGGAGGCTGTACTGATAGATGCTCTGGCGGTTCCTTAGAATGTCAGTCTAGCATACCTATTTCCTCCGTTCGCTCTCCTTCCATGGGTCATTTGCTTGACTCAAACAGTAAAGGACATCAGTCATCCTCATTGCACAGTGTGGCCCTGCAAGATCTGGTATGCAGACCTAGTGGAGATGTCATCTCTTCCACCTTGGAGACTTCCACTGAGGAAGGACCTTCTACTTCAAGGGCCCTTCTTTCATCCAGATCTCGTTTATCTGAAGCTGTCTGCTTGGAGATTGAATGCTTAATTTTCTCTAAGAGTGGGTTTTCGGAGGTGGTCATTGAGACCTTGATCCAGGCTCATAAGCCGGTGACTAGAAAGATTTACCATAAGATATGGCGCAAGTATCTTTTTTGGTGTGAATCAAAAGTGTTCTCTTGGAGTAGAGTCAGGATTCCTAGGATTTTGTCTTTTCTCCAGGAAGGTCTGGAGAAGGGATTATCTGCAAGTACCTTGAAGGGTCAAATTTCTGCATTATCTATAATGTCAGGCCTTGGCTAGAATCAGGCCTGTGTTCAAGCATGTTACTTTTCCCTGGAGTCTTCGGTATTAAGTAACGGCCCTCAGAATCTTTATGAATTTGATCAAGTTGAAAGGGGACTCTGGAGTGAATCAAAATTCCCACACCATTTTTTTTCGTGGGGCCAGAGGCAAAATATGCCATTGGTTATTGATGGTTATACCATTTGGGCTCGCCCCGCCTGGAGAAATGTGTCTCCTGAATGAATATAACATCGCCCCCCATTTTATGAATGTCCCTGGTGATAATAGATCTTTTCCCCGGATTGTTGAAACCCTTTACATTTATGGTGATAAGATCTATAGTGTGAGGCCCCTTGTTCCTTTGTAGAGGAGCCATTATGTTTAAGGGTAGACTGAGGGAGGAGAAAAAAAAAAGGGGGGGGGGGAGAAAGGTTTAAGGAGAGTGGGAGATATAGATGTATAGGGGGGGAGGGAGAAAGTGAAGTTATTTAGTAAGATGTTAGAAGAACTAGTTTGTTATTAGCAGAGCTCAATACAGTTTTATCTGATCTCTAAGGTTAGGTGATAAAAAGTGGAATGATGAGGTTCTAGTTATTCCAGAAGGGCAAAAGGTACAATTAGGGTCCCCAAGTATTGGGGTGGAATCTAGAAGTAAAAGGTTAGTAAACAAAGTTACAATATATAAAGTTCTCTAGGGGTAGTAACCCCATTACTCTCAGTAATTGAAATATGGACATATGAAAAGAGAAAAAAAAAAAACTTTTTAGGTTAATGCAACCTATGAAAGAAAAAAGAAGGGAAAAAGTCCCAACACGCCAGCACAATGCGTAAATACTCAAACATTTTCAAACATTTAGAACAAACTCTATTTCTGTTTTCCTCACAGGCAGCAGATGATGTCTGTGCTGTGCCTCTGGAATCTCATGCTTCTTAGGAGTTTAACTCGCCTTCCAAGGAGCAATGATGTCTCTCAAAGTTATCCCTCTATAACCCCTTTATTGATCTTGTCCCCAAACAAAAACATAATATTAGGGCTAGTGTGGTATTATCTGAGTAAAGTATGATAATTGACTTCACATGAGACCGGGCGATAAAGCCTGCCTAACAGTATGTAAAGCACAGTGCAATATTTAGATCCCCTGCAAGTTTGTGAGCTCAGTCGTCACCCAGAGTTCAGGGAAAAAAGACTCCCCAAAGTGCTATCATGTCTCCCATATAATGGGCTTTGTTGCTCATGTATCCCTCATGTGCCTAAATCAGTTGCAGTGTGCCCTACATAAGTGAAATATGAAAGAAACATTTAGACATACAATTTAGAAGTATACTAGATAAATAAACTGCATTAGAGGCTACCTTCATACAGTCATAATAATACAGTCAAAATAAATTAAACTTGGAAATTACCTGTTCAATGCTTTGGGGAGAGACAGCAAAAACTCAGAACATAAATTATTTCAAAGACACCCTACATACAACAAAGGGTGCATGTGTTCAGGACAGTAGCCAAATGGCCCTCGCAAACATACATTAACAGGACACAAAGGAGACAACTGAACATGCATTCTGAAAAGAAACATATAACTGTTACTGCAAGAAAGAAAAAAGTGCATATAAGGATATTCAAGTCTCTCATTGCTCCAGGAGGTTGTGTGATCTCCAGGACATAGATGAGATGATTAACTGCCCATGGTGGGTATAGGGCCAATGCCCCAAGAGGATAAAGTTTGTGAGTCCCGACACAACTCAGTAAACTGCACCAAGAAGATATAGGTCCAGTAAATAAAAGTTAAAACTTATCTGTCTGATGCTTGGAGAAAAGATTGTGCTCCGGCTTTAAAAAAAGGCAGCAGGTGGAGCCGGTGTATCCGAGTCTCCCCTTAACCCGGGCGGATTTCATCCTCATGCGCTCCCTGGCCCAATGGCACCGGACCTGCTCCCAGATTCTTAGGCCATATCTGTGTGCCCAATGCCTGATTAAAAGCAGGTAGGTCGGCCAGCGTTTTAAAAGTGACTATGGCTCCGTCCTTTGATGCTATAAGGCAGGTAGGAAATCCCCATCTATACTGTATGTTTTGGGCTTGCAGCATTGTTATGTATCTGAGGTCTCTTCTCTTCTAAAGAGTGGCCGGGCATAGGTCTGTAAACACTTTGATCTCAGAACCTTCATACGTGACATGCTGCTTTTTTCTGGCATGTCTAAGGATCTCCTCCTTATCCCTATAAGACAGAAATTTGACAATAATGTCTCTTGGCGGAGCTCTTACTGGCGGTTTAGGCCTGAGGGCTCTGTGAGCACGTTCTATCTGGACATCCTTCACAGCCGGTGTATTTGTAATAAATTTAAACAGTTCCTGAATGTAATGCGTTATATCGGGAGGAGTCACTGACTCAGGGATCCCCCGGAGTTGCAGGATATTTCGCCTACTCCGGTTCTCAAGATCTTCTATTCTTTCAGTCAAATTATGCACAATTGTTTCTTGAGATTGGAGACAACTAGATTGATGCTGTAAATCTGAGCGCAATGACTCCTGTGTCTCCTCCATCTCAACCACTCTGTGATCTATTGAGGCAATATCTTGCTTAAGTTCCCCAAACATACGCTTCACATCAAGCATTGCTTCTCTGATGTCATTTTCGGAAGATAAATGTTTTATGTCTTCTTTGGTGAGATAGTCATGCTTCAATGGCTCTATGTTATGTATTTGTGCTATAGCGTCATGTCCGCAGGGCTTAGATTGATCTTTGGCCAAGCCTGAGGGTGTTTCAGGCGCAATTAAGTAATTTTCCAGGCTAGAAGATTGTGAGCTTTTAGGAGGTTTAGTAGCCCTTTTATGAGCCATGATTGAATTGAGCCTTACAAGTAGCTAGGCCTCTATAGTTCACAGGATAAGTCTATGGATTACCCTTAGGGGATAAACAATGTGGGCGTCTATTTTCTTATGTCCAGCAAGTACCGTTTAGATAAGCAGCTCCTGCTAAGTAAGTTACTGTTCAAACCGTTTTCCCTTTATATACAAGAAAAGAGGGAGTCAGACCACCCCTGCCCCATGATCAATTATGCCCGTGTCCCCAGTGGGGCCTGGTGTGCAGCTTTTACACAATAAGTGATGCTATGCACCAGCGGTCTTACTGGTCTTCTCTATTTACTACCGACTATCCCGTGCTCCCTGCAGAGTCTACTCTAGCCCTGCATCCCTGATGAGATAAGCACCTCAGCTCTCCGCTCTAGCCTCCTGTAGTCAATCAGCAGATGGTATGTGGGTCCGCTTTATGCCCGATGCCTGATTATGGTGTCCGCCACTGTTCCCTCCTTCCACCCAGGGTCCGTGAGCTGAGCCGGAATCAGCACTGCGTAGTTGTTAGTCAGAGCCGTGCAGGCAAAGCAGGCCCAAGTTGTGCAGTAAGTTTCAGCCGCTGATCAATTCGTCTTCCGATCCTTACCTCGGATTGCTGGGTTTAAAGCATGCCCAAATGTCCTGTACAGTACTGGCGTAGTTGTGGCTCAATAGATAAAGATTTTAAAAGCTTTAGGTTGCATAACTCTGTGTCTGAGAGCTCTGGGGTTTCAGAGCACGATTAATGTGCGGCCATTAATGTGCGGCCAGGCTCCGCCCCCCTCCCTGGAGTCTTAACCTTGTTCTTAGAGTTCTTCAACAAGCTCCGTTTGAGCCTATGCATTCATTAGATATCAAGATGTTATCTTGGAAAGTTTTGTTTCTTGTTGAAGAGTCTCTGAACTCTCGGCGTTGCAGTGTGAATCCCATTACCTTATATTTCATTCCGATAAGGTGGTTTTACGTACTGAGTGGTTTCGGTTAGGAATATTAACCAAGAAATCATTGTTCCTTCTCTGTGTCCTAACCCATCTTCTCATAAGGAGCGTTTGTTGCACAACCTAGATGTGGTACGTGCGTTGAAGTACTATTTGCAGGCGACTAAGGAATTTTGCCAGTCCTCTTCCTTGTTTGTCGTTTTCTCTGGGAAACTCAAGGGTCAGAGTATAATTTGTTTGGCCTAGGAAACTGCTGGACAGCAGCCCCCTGAGAGAATCACAGCTCATTCCACGAGGGCTGTTTCTTCTTCCTGGGCCTTCAAAAATGAGGCTTCTGTGGAACAGATTTGCAAGGCTGCACCTTGGTACTCTCTACACACTTTTTCAAAATTCTATAAATTTGATACTTTTGCCTCGGCTGAGGCTTCTTTTGGGAGAAAGGTTCTTCAAGCAGTGGTGCCTTCTGTTTAGGTTCCCTGTCTTGTCCCTCCCTTATCATCTGTGTCCTCTAGCTTGGGTATTGATTCCTAATAGTAATTATTGATGATCTGTGGGCTCACTGTGTCATTAGAAAGAAAACAAAATTTATGCTTAAATAAATGTATTTCTTTCTTGAACTGGTGAGTCCACAGCCCACCCTGTTTGTTCAGACAGTCTTTTTGTTTTATAAACCTCAGGCACCTCTGCACCTTGTGTTACTTCCTTTCTCTCTTTTTCCTTTGGTCGAATGATTGGGGTTTGAGGGGAGGGAGGTGATACTTAACAGCTTTGCTGTGGTGCTCTTTGCCTCCTCCTGCTGGCCAGGAGTGATATTCCCAATAGTAATTACTGATGATCTGTTGACTCTCCAAGTAAAGAAAGAAATACATTTATCAGGTAAGCATAAATTTTGTTTTTGTTCAGGCTTTGATTCGTATCTAGCCTGTTATTTAATCAATTTCTCCTCCTTGGAGTCTTAATTTGGTTTGAAAGATTTTGCAGGCTCCTTATTTTGAGCCTATGCATTCTTTGGATATTAAACTACTTTTTTGGAAAGTTTTATTTCTTTTGGCTATCAATTCTGCTAGAAGAGTTTCTGAATTGTCTGCTCTCTCTTGCGAGTCTCCTTATCTGATTTTCTATCAAGATAAAGCTGGTTTTCAGTCTTCGTTTACATTTTTGCCAAAGGTTGTGAATTCTAACAACATCAATAGGGAAATTATTGTTACTTTCTTGTGTCCTAATCCTAAGGCCTCTATTTATCAAGCCGTCAAACGCAAATATGCTGGAATTCTGCAGCGTATTTGTGGCGAGGCTGATTCGCCATAGTTATCAAGCCCTACAGACCGGCAAAAATAGAATCTAGTGACGTAACATACGATCCGCCGGACTCAGTCCGACACAGATCGATGGTTACGTCACTACAGATGTTCTCAACGCAAGTTCGACACAATCTGACTACTTTTGGTAGTTATCAAAGAACAACCAGGTACGCTCGCCACTATTCCGGCCCAGCGTACCTGGTTTTCAATCCGCCACCCTGGAGGCGGCGGATCCCATAGGAATCAATGGGAGTCTAACAGCAGCAAAAGCTCATGTTCACTGCTGCCCGATATCCAATTGATTCCTATGGGAAGTGTGTGTACCTAACACCCTAACATGTACCCCGAGTCTAAACACCCCTAATCTGCCCCCCCCTACATTATTATTGTTAACACCTAAACCGCCGCCCCGACACTACCGCCCACCTACATTATACGTATTAACCCCTAAATTGCCACCCTGACACCTCCGCCACCTACATTATACGTATTAAACCCTAAACCGCCGCAACTAAATAAAATGTTTAACCCCTAAACCGTCGCTCCCGGACCCCGCCACAACTATAATAAATTTATTAACCCCAAAACCGCCGCTCCCGGACCCCGCCAGCTAGATTATACCTATTAACCCCTAATCTGCCGCCCCCTACATAAAGTTATTAACCCCTATCCTGCCGATCCCGGACCCCGCCTCAAATAAATTAATTGTTTAACCCCTAAACCGCCGCTCCCGGAGCCCACTGCCACCTACATTACATTTATTAACCCCTAATCTGCCCCCCCACCTACATTATATCTATTAACCCCTAAACCTAAGTCTAACCCTAACCCCCACCTAACTTTATTAGTTAAATTAATCTAAATAAATATTCCTATAATTAAATAAATTATTCCTATTTAAAACTAAATATCTACCTATAAAATAAACCCTAAGATAGCTACAATATAACTAATAATTACATTGTAGCTATTTTAGGGTTTATATTTATTTTACAGGCAACTTTGTATTTATTTTAACTAGGTACAATAGTTATTAAATAGTTATTAACTATTTAATAGCTACCTAGTTAAAATAACTACAAATATACCTGTAAAATAAATCCTAACCGAAGTTACAATTACACCTAACACTATACTACAATTAAATAAAAATAACTAAAATTAACTAAAGTACAAAAAAACAACAACTCTAAATTACATAAAATAAAATTTTTTTACAAGAAGTTTAAACTAATTACACCTAATCTAAGCCCCCTAATAAAATAAAAAATCCCCCCAAAATAATAAAATTCCCTAAACTAAATTACAAATAGCCCTTAAAAGGGCTTTTTGCGGGGCAGTGCCCTAAAGTAATCAGCTCTTTTACCTGTATAAAAAAAGAAATACACACCCCAACATTAAAACCCACCACCCACACCCAACCTTACTCTAAAACCCACCCAAACCCCCCTTAAAAAAACCTAACACTAACCCCCTGAAGATCTCCCTACCTTGAGCCGTCTTCACCCAGCCAGGCCTAAGTCCTCAATGAATCCGGGCAAAGTGGTCGGATGGGCAGAAGTCTTCATCCAATCCGGCCAGAAGAGGTCCTCCAGATGGGCAGAAGTCTTCATCCAAGCGGCATCTTCTATCTTCTTCCATCCAGCGAGGAGCGGCATCATCTTGAAGACATCCGACGCGGAGCATCCATCGTTCCCGACGACTAAACGACGAATGGTGGTTCCTTTAAATGACATCATCCAAGATAGCGTCCCTTGAATTCCGATTGGCTGATAGGATTCTGAAGTTCAATCCGATTGGTTGATCCAATCAGCCAATAGGATTTACCTTGCATTCTATTGGCTGTTTCGATCAGCCAATAGAATGCGAGGTAAATCCTATTGGCTGATCGGAACAGCCAATAGAATGCAAGGTAAATCCTATCAGCAAATTAGAATTCAAGGGACGCCATCTTGGATGACGTCATTTAAAGGAACCATCATTCGTCGTTTAGTCGTCGGGATTGATGGATGCTCCGCGTCGGATGTCTTCAAGATAGTTGCGCTCCTCGCCGGATGGAAGAAGATAGAAGATGCTGCTTGGATGAAGACTTCTGCCCATCTGGAGGACCTCTTCTGGCCAGATTGGATGAAGACTTCTGCCCATCTGGAGGACCACTTCGCCCGGATTCGTTGAGAACTTAGGCCCGGCTGGGTGAAGACGACTCAAGGTAGGGAGATCTTCAGGGGGTTAGTGTTAGGTTTTTTTAAGGTGTTTTTGGGTGGGTTTTAGAGTAAGGTTGGGTGTGGGTGGTGGGTTTTAATGTTGGGGGGGGTGTATTTCTTTTTTTACAGGTAAAAGAGCTGATTACTTTGGGGCAATGCCCCACAAAAAGCCCTTTTAAGGGTTATTTGTAATTTAGTATAGGGTAGGGAATTTTATTATTTTGGGGGGATTTTTTATTTTATTAGGGGGCTTAGATTAGGTGTAATTAGTTTAAACTTCTTGTAATTTTTTTTATTTTCTTTAATTTAGAGGTTTTTTTTGTACTTTAGTTAATTTTAGTTATTTTTATTTAATTGTAGGTAATTGTATTTAATTAATTTAATTTATTTAATTGTAGTATAGTGTTAGGTGTAATTGTAACTTAGGTTAGGATTTATTTTACATGTAAATTTGTAGTTATTTTAACTAGGTAGCTATTAAATAGTTAATAACTATTTAATAGATATTGTACCTAGTTAAAATAAATACCAAGTTGCCTGTAAAATAAAAATAAACCCTAAGATGGCTACAATGTAAATATTAGTTATATTGTAGCTATTTTAGGGTTTATTTTATAGGTAAGTATTTAGTTTTAAATAGGAATAATTTATTTAATTATTGGAATATTTATTTAGATTAATTTAAATAATATTTAAGTTAGGGGGGTGTTAGGGTTAGACTTAGGTTTAGGGGTTATTAGATATAATGTAGGTGGCGGCGGTGTAGGGGGCAGATTAGGGGTTAATAAATGTAATGTAGGTGGCGGTGGGCTCTGGGAGCGGCGGTTTAGGGGTTAAACATTTTATTTATTTGCGGCGGGGTCCGGGATCGGCAGGATAGGGGTTAATAACTTTATGTAGGTGGCGGCGGTATAAGGGGCGGCAGATTAGGGGTTAATAGGTATAATGTGGGTGGCGACGGGGTCCGGTAGCGGCGGTTTAGGGGTTAATATATTTATTATAGTTGCAGCGGGGTCCGGGACCGGCGGTTTAGGGGTTAATATATTTATTATAGTTGCGGCGGGGTCCGGGACCGGCGGTTTAGGGGTTAATATATTTATTATAGTTGCGGTGGGGTCCTGGAGCAGCGGTTTAGGGGTTAATAAGTTTATTTAGTTGCGGGGGGCTCCGGGAGCGGCGGTATAGGGGGTAAACAGTATAGTATAGTGTGGGTGCTTAGTGACAGGCTAGCAAGAAAGCTGCGTATAAGCCGATGAGCAGCGAGATCGATGACTGTTAGTTAACAACAGTCCGCTGCTCATTGCACCATACTTGGTGCACGGCTTTTTGACAGCTTTCTTGATAAATTTGGCGAACGTATTCAGGTCCGCGGCGGCGATGTTAGGTGAGCGTATTGGGACCGGCGAATGCTTGAAAGTAGACAGCTTGATAACTAGAGGCCTAAGAATACTCTTGAAAGGTCTTTACATTCTTTGGATGTGGTAAAAGCTTTGAAATAATATGTTGAGGATACTAAAGATTTAAGAAAGACTTCTAGTCTATTTGTTATTTTTTCTGGTTCCAGAAAAGGTCAGAAAGTCTCTGCCATTTCCTTGGCATCTTGGTTGATGCCTTTGATTCACATACCTATTTGGAGGCGGGGCAGTCTCCACCTCAAAGTATTACAGCTCATTCTACTAGATTAGTCGCCACATCTTCTGCTTTCAGGAATGAAACTTCAGTTGATCAAATTTGCAAAGCAGCAACTTGGTTGTCTTAGCATACATTTACTAAATTTTACCATTTTGTTGTATTTGCTTTTCAGATGCGGCCTTTGGTAGGTTCTTCAGGCAGCTGTCTCAGTTTGATTCTAGTGCCTATGATTTGAGTTTTTTTAAATTTTTAAGAAAACGTAATTATTTTTTGGATTTTATTTCTCATAAGCGATATTTTGTGCTTCATTTTTAATCCGGCTCTTTGTGTTTGTACAATTTGGGCAAGCATATAATAATGTAGTGATAGTGAAGAGTTGCAGCATGGCCCCCAGGCTTTAGCGTTGGACAACAACATTGTTCTATACAAATCTAGCCATATGGCACTGAATAGAAAATGGGACCCACAGACTAGCTGGCAAGCTTCATTTTAAAAACATGCATCTGCTTGTAGTTTTAATAATTCCAGGGAAGAAGATTGTGCAAGAAAACAGAATTTATGTTTACCTGATAAATTTCTTTCTCCAACGGTGTGTCCGGTCCACGGCGTCATCCTTACTTGTGGGATATTCTCTTCCCCAACAGGAAATGGCAAAGAGCCCAGCAAAGCTGGTCACATGATCCCTCCTAGGCTCCGCCTACCCCAGTCATTCGACCGACGTTAAGGAGGAATATTTGCATAGGAGAAACCATATGGTACCGTGGTGACTGTAGTTAAAGAAAATAAATTATCAGACCTGATTAAAAAACCAGGGCGGGCCGTGGACCGGACACACCGTTGGAGAAAGAAATTTATCAGGTAAACATAAATTCTGTTTTCTCCAACATAGGTGTGTCCGGTCCACGGCGTCATCCTTACTTGTGGGAACCAATACCAAAGCTTTAGGACACGGATGAAGGGAGGGAGCAAATCAGGTCACCTAAATGGAAGGCACCACGGCTTGCAAAACCTTTCTCCCAAAAATAGCCTCAGAAGAAGCAAAAGTATCAAACTTGTAAAATTTGGTAAAAGTGTGCAGTGAAGACCAAGTCGCTGCCCTACATATCTGATCAACAGAAGCCTCGTTCTTGAAGGCCCATGTGGAAGCCACAGCCCTAGTGGAATGAGCTGTGATTCTTTCGGGAGGCTGCCGTCCGGCAGTCTCGTAAGCCAATCTGATGATGCTTTTAATCCAAAAAGAGAGAGAGGTAGAAGTTGCTTTTTGACCTCTCCTTTTACCTGAATAAACAACAAACAAGGAAGATGTTTGTCTAAAATCCTTTGTAGCATCTAAATAGAATTTTAGAGCGCGAACAACATCCAAATTGTGCAACAAACGTTCCTTCTTTGAAACTGGTTTTGGACACAGAGAAGGTACGATAATCTCCTGGTTAATGTTTTTGTTAGAAACAACTTTTGGAAGAAAACCAGGTTTAGTACGTAAAACCACCTTATCTGCATGGAACACCAGATAAGGAGGAGAACACTGCAGAGCAGATAATTCTGAGACTCTTCTAGCAGAAGAAATCGCAACTAAAAACAAAACTTTCCAAGATAATAACTTAATATCAACGGAATGTAAGGGTTCAAACGGAACCCCCTGAAGAACTGAAAGAACTAAATTGAGACTCCAAGGAGGAGTCAAAGGTTTGTAAACAGGCTTGATTCTAACCAGAGCCTGAACAAAGGCTTGAACATCTGGCACAGCTGCCAGCTTTTTGTGAAGTAATACCGACAAGGCAGAAATCTGTCCCTTCAGGGAACTTGCAGATAATCCTTTTTCCAATCCTTCTTGAAGGAAGGATAGAATCCTAGGAATCTTAACCTTGTCCCAAGGGAATCCTTTAGATTCACACCAACAGATATATTATTTTCCAAATTTTGTGGTAAATCTTTCTAGTCACAGGCTTTCTGGCCTGAACAAGAGTATCGATCACAGAATCTGAGAATCCTCGCTTCGATAAAATCAAGCCTTCAATCTCCAAGCAGTCAGCTGGAGTGAAACCAGATTCGGATGTTCGAACGGACCCTGAACAAGAAGGTCTCGTCTCAAAGGTAGCTTCCAAGGTGGAGCCGATGACATATTCACCAGATCTGCATACCAAGTCCTGCGTGGCCACGCAGGGGCTATCAAGATCACCGACGCCCTCTCCTGCTTGATCCTGGCTATCAGCCTGGGGATGAGAGGAAATGGCGGGAACACATAAGCTAGTTTGAAGGTCCAAGGTGCTACTAGTGCATCCACTAGAGCCGCCTTGGGATCCCTGGATCTGGCCCCGTAGCAAGGAACTTTGAAGTTCTGACGAGAGGCCATCAGATCCATGTCTGGAATGCCCCACAGGTGAGTGACTTGGGCAAAGATTTCCGGATGGAGTTCCCACTCCCCCGGATGCAATGTCTGACGACTCAGAAAATCCGCTTCCCAATTTTCCACTCCTGGGATGTGGATAGCAGACAGGTGGCAGGAGTGAGACTCCGCCCAAAGAATAATTTTGGTTACTTCTTCCATCGCTAGGGAACTCCTTGTTCCCCCCTGATGGTTGATGTACGCAACAGTCGTCATGTTGTCTGATTGAAACCGTATGAACCTGGTCCTCGCAAGCTGGGGCCAGGCCTGGAGAGCATTGAATATCGCTCTCAGTTCCAGAATATTTATCGGTAGAAGAGATTCTTCCCGAGACCAAAGACCCTGAGCTTTCAGGGATCCCCAGACCGCGCCCCAGCCTATCAGACTGGCGTCGGTCGTGACAATGACCCACTCTGGCCTGTGGAACATCATCCCTTGAGACAGATTGTCCAGGGACAGCCACCAACGGAGTGAGTCTCTGGTCCTCTGATTTACTTGTATCTTCGGAGACAAGTCTGTATAGTCCCCATTCCACTGACTGAGCATGCACAGTTGTAATGGTCTTAGATGAATGCGCGCAAAAGGAACTATGTCCATCGCCGCCACCATCAACCCGATCACTTCCATGCACTGAGCTATGGAAGGAAGAGGAACGGAATGAAGTATCCGACAAGAGTCCAGAAGCTTTGTTTTTCTTGCCTCTGTTAGAAAGATCCTCATTTCTAAGGAGTCTATAATTGTTCCCAAGAAGGGAACCCTTGTTGACGGGGATAGAGAACTCTTTTCCACGTTCACTTTCCAGCCGTGAGATCTGAGAAAGGCCAGGACAATGTCCGTGTGAGCCTTTGCTTGAGGAAGGGACGACGCTTGAATCAGAATGTCGTCCAGGTAAGGTACTACTGCAATGCCCCTTGGTCTTAGCACCGCTAGAAGGGACCCTAGTACCTTTGTGAAAATCCTTGGAGCAGTGGCTAATCCGAAAGGAAGCGCCACGAACTGGTAATGTTTGTCCAGGAATGCAAACCTTAGGAACCGATGATGTTCCTTGTGGATAGGAATATGTAGATACGCATCCTTTAAATCCACCGTGGTCATGAATTGACCTTCCTGGATGGAAGGAAGGATAGTTCGAATGGTTTCCATCTTGAACGATGGGACCTTGAGAAATTTGTTTAAGATCTTGAGATCTAGGATTGGTCTGAACGTTCCCTCTTCTTTGGGAACTATGAACAGATTGGAGTAGAACCCCATCCCTTGTTCTCTTAATGGAACAGGATGAATCACTCCCATTTTTAACAGGTCTTCTACACAATGTAAGAACGCCTGTCTTTTTATGTGGTCTGAAGACAACTGCGACCTGTGGAACCTCCCCCTTGGGGGAAGTCCCTTGAATTCCAGAAGATAACCCTGGGAGACTATTTCTAGCGCCCAAGGATCCAGAACATCTCTTGCCCAAGCCTGAGCGAAGAGAGAGAGTCTGCCCCCCACCAGATCCGGTCCCGGATCGGGGGCCAATATTTCATGCTGTCTTGGTAGCAGTGGCAGGTTTCTTGGCCTGCTTTCCCTTGTTCCAGCCTTGCATTGGTCTCCAAGCTGGCTTGGCCTGAGAAGTATTACCCTCTTGCTTAGAGGACGTAGCACCTTGGGCTGGTCCGTTTTTACGAAAGGGACGAAAATTAGGTCTATTTTTTGCCTTGAAAGGCCGATCCTGAGGAAGGGCGTGGCCCTTACCCCCAGTGATATCAGAGATAATCTCTTTCAAGTCAGGACCAAACAGCGTTTTCCCCTTGAAAGGAATGTTTAGTAGCTTGTTCTTGGAAGACGCATCAGCCGACCAAGATTTCAACCAAAGCGCTCTGCGCGCCACAATAGCAAACCCAGAGTTCTTAGCCGCTAACTTAGCCAATTGCAAAGAGGCGTCTAGAGTGAAAGAATTAGCCAATTTGAGAGCATTGATTCTGTCCATAATCTCCTCATAAGGAGGAGAGTCACTATCGAGCACCTTAAGCAGTTCATCAAACCAGAAATATGCGGCAGTAGTGACAGGGACAATGCATGAAATGGGTTGTAGAAGGTAACCCTGCTGAACAAACATCTTTTTAAGCAAACCTTCTAATTTTTTATCCATAGGATCTTTGAAAGCACAACTATCCTCTATGGGAATAGTGGTGCGTTTGTTTAAAGTAGAAACCGCTCCCTCGACCTTGGGGACTGACTGCCATAAGTCCTTTCTGGGGTCGACCATAGGAAACAATTTTTTAAATATGGGGGGAGGGACGAAAGGAATACCGGGCCTTTCCCATTCTTTATTAACAATGTCCGCCACCCGCTTGGGTATAGGAAAAGCTTCTGGGAGCCCCGGCACCTCTAGGAACTTGTCCATTTTACATAGTTTCTCTGGGATGACTAAATTTTCACAATCATCCAGAGTGGATAATACCTCCTTAAGCAAAATGCGGAGATGTTCCAATTTAAATTTAAATGTAATCACATCAGATTCAGCCTGCTGAGAAATGTTCCCTAAATCAGTAATTTCTCCCTCAGACAAAACCTCCCTGGCCCCCTCAGATTGGATTAGGGGCCCTTCAGAGATATTAATATCAGCGTCGTCATGCTCTTCAGTAACTAAAACAGAGCAGCCACGCTTACGCTGACAAGGGTTCATTTTGGCTAAAATGTTTTTGACAGAATTATCCATTACAGCCGTTAATTGTTGCATAGTAAGGAGTATTGGCGCGCTAGATGTACTAGGGGCCTCCTGAGTGGGCAAGACTCGTGTAGACGAAGGAGGGAATGATGCAGTACCATGCTTACTCCCCTCACTTGAGGAATCATCTTGGGCATCATTGTCATTATCACATAAATCACATTTATTTAAATGAATAGGAATTCTGGCTTCCCCACATTCAGAACACAGTCTATCTGGTAGTTCAGACATGTTAAACAGGCATAAACTTGATCAGAAAGTACTTTAAATTTTAAACTGAACACACTTTATTACTGCAATTGCGAAAAAACATGAAGGAATTGTTCAAAATTCACCAAATTTTCACCACAGCGTCTTAAAGCCTTGAAAATATTGCACACCAATTTTGGAAGCTTTAACCCTTAAAATAACGGAACCGGAGCCGTTTTAAGCTTTAAACCCCTTTACAGTCCCTGGTATCTGCTTTGCTGAGACCCAACCAAACCCAAAGGGGAATACGATACCAAATGACGCCTTCAGAAGTCTTTTATAAGTATCAGAGCTCCTCTCACATGCGACTGCATGCCATGCCTCTCAAAAACAAGTGCGCAACACCGGCGCGAAAATGAGACTCTGCCTATGCTTTGGGAAAGCCCCTAAAGAATAAGGTGTCTAAAACAGTGCCTGCCGATATTATTAAATCAAAATACCCAGAATAAATGATTCCTCAAGGCTAAATAAGTGTTAATTCAATCGATTTAGCCCAAAAAAAGTCTACAGTTTAAATAAGCCCTTGTGAAGCCCTTATTTACAATCGAAATAAACATGGCTTACCGGATCCCATAGGGAAAATGACAGCTTCCAGCATTACATCGTCTTGTTAGAATGTGTCATACCTCAAGCAGTAAGAGACTGCAAACTGTTCCCCCAACTGAAGTTAATTGCTCTCAACAGTCCTGTGTGGAACAGTCATGGATTTTAGTTACGGTTGCTAAAATCATTTTCCTCATACAAACAGAATTCTTCATCTCTTTTCTGTTTCTGAGTAAATAGTACGTACCAGCACTATTTGAAAATAACAAACTCTTGATTGAATAATGAAAAACTACAGTTAAACACTAAAAAACTCTAAGCCATCTCCGTGGAGATGTTGCCTGTACAACGGCAAAGAGAATGACTGGGGTAGGCGGAGCCTAGGAGGGATCATGTGACCAGCTTTGCTGGGCTCTTTGCCATTTCCTGTTGGGGAAGAGAATATCCCACAAGTAAGGATGACGCCGTGGACCGGACACACCTATGTTGGAGAAATATCGCTCTATATTAGTTTAAGGAGCGTGGAACAAACACCATTATATACAAAAGAAAGAGATGTTTAATGTTCTGTGATTGTTAATGGCACATTAAAGGGCCACTATAGTCAGAATTAATGTTTCATGAGTCAAATAAAACACACAATTTAAAAAAAAAAAGCAGTTTAAACTGATATGAAAGCAAACAGGCGATGTGTGTATGTGCACAATTAACCCAGGATCAGTTAGTTGATGGCTGAACAGGCCACCATCTTCTGCTATTTGTGGACAGGGACATGCTTCCACATGCATAGAAACCGAAAGCTATGTTAAGGGGACAATAAACAGCTACAGCTTTGTTTATAAAGGGCTAGGTTACAAGTGAGGCGCAAACAGTTTTGCGCTAGTGCAATCGCATTTCCTCAAGCCATTTTCGTTCTACTAATATTACAAGTGCAGCAAAATCAGCTTTTACTCTTCAATCCTTTCAGCAATTTAAGAGCTGTGGTTATTTGGTTTATTTTTCTATAATGTTTTATTTATTTTTTTGTAATGTTAGGTTGTTGTTTTTTGTGTAATGTTGTTTTTTTTTTTAAATTTTGTGTAATGTTAGGTTTTTATTTTTAAAGGTAAGATTAGTTTTTTTTAAATTTTACTGGTAAGTTTTTTTTTTTTGTTTTTTTTAAAGGTAGTTAGGATTTTTTCTAGTAAATTTAGAGGTATTTTATCTTGGGTTAAGTTAGGGGGTGTTAGGTTAGGGGGTTTAGATGTTTGCGTTGTGGGGGGGATGGCAGTTGGGCGGTTAATAGTTCTATTTAGTTATTGCGATGTGGGGGGTGGCAGTTTAGTGGTTAATAGTTTATTTAGGTACTTTGCGATGTGGAGGATGGCAGTTTAGGGGTTAATAGTTTTAATTAGTGTTTGCAATGTAGCGGGATGGCAGATTAGGGGTTAATAGGCTAGGGAATTTGGGTAGAGTGTTAGTTTTTTAGTTTTTTTCCCCTCTATTGACTTCTATGGGGGAATACATGCACCCAGACATGAAAACTCAGCCTAGGATTTTTGCCCTTTTCAGGTTACCACTAGTGCAAAATAATTTTTTTGGAAACTTGTAATGCCAGCGCAACCTAAAAAACACAAAAACCTTAAAGGGACACTGTACCCAAAAAAATTATTTCGTGATTCAGATTGAGCATGCAATTTTAAGCAACTTTCTAATTTACTCCTATTATCAATTTTTCTTCGTTCTCTTGCTATCATTATTTGAAAAAGAAGGCATCTAAGATTTTTTTTTTGTTTCAGTACTCTGGACAGCAATTTTTTATTGGTGGATGAATTTATCCACCAATCAGCAAGGACAACCCAGGTTGTTCACCAAAAATGGGCCGGCATCTAAACTTACATTCCTGCATTTCAAATAAAGATACCAAGAGAATGAAGAAAATTTGATAATAGGAGTAAATTAGAAAGTTGCTTAAAATGTCATGCTCAATCTGAATCACAAAAGAAAATTTTTGGTTACAGTGTCCCTTTAATGTTGGCAATGTTTTCATTACCGCAAAAAAATTTTTTTACCGCACCACTTGTAATCTAGCCCAAAAAGTTTAGTTAGATGGAGTAAAAAACTTTGCAATATATTTTAATTATTTATGTTGTCCTTTTTTAATGTTATTTATTGCTGAACAGTGTGAAGTCCTAGAACTGGAAATGCACTCTACAGACCTGTCGAGGTTAACATTGCTACATCTGTCCCTTATTTGCCAGAAAGCAATTCTGTTTCTGCAAACATAATGACTGTGGTTAGCCTTGTGTACTCCAGTAACACTTCAGCATTAGCTCCTGCAAATAAGGCAAGTGGTTGATTGAGTTTAGCTATATTGCAGCACATAGTGTGTTAATTTAAATGTAAAATGTTTTTGTTATTCTATAGCATGACCACAGAAATGTCTGTACTTTAAAGGGACAGTATACTGTAAAATAGTTTTTCCCTTAATGTGTTTACAATTGCTTTTTTACCAACTGCAGAGTAAAACAATTATGAAAATTAGCTTTTTAATGTTTATTTGTGTATATTAAAGCTCTGATTTTTTGTTTTGAAGCCACAACCTAATAAAATGGGTTGAGCTTGTAGGTATAATCCGATCTCATTACTGTATCACATTGTGTACATATACCTGCTTCTTTATCTTATATCTGTCCATTAAACAATCACCAGTACTTGGAGAAAACAATGTAAAATCAACATTTTATTACCTTATCTCTGCTATATCCCACTGGGAGTGTAATTTCTTCTACTGGCAGTGTTTACAAAGCTTATCAATAGCTTGGACCTGCGGCCACAAACTTTCAGAATAGGTGGGGATACCACTTGGTAAATCAACTATTTCAAATGCAGATATAAGGGTAAAGGAGCTACTTGTAAACAATTTAATACACTCCAATAGGTAAAGTGGATAATTGGGAACAAATTAAAGTGGAGAAATATTTTGAGTAAACTGTCCCTTTAAGGGCCACCTTGTAAATACTAGAGACATCTGTTAAAAAAAACTGACAGAACAATACTGCGAATTGGTGTAATTATACTTCTGTGGAAAAGATGACTAACTGAAAGGAGGAGAAATAAACGTGACTGAAAACATATTTTGTTTCATAATACAGTCCTCTGTTCTACAGAATATAACTTACTACTTTCTTTTAATTACTGCATAAATGTGGTAAATTGTGCAAAAAAAAAAAGTATGTGACTGATCTCTCAGTTAATTATGCAGCCTCTAAAAGTGTTACATATTCAAAGGATCAGGGCATTTCCTTGACACACTTCTCAAATTCACAAGATCTACTTGAAATATGGGTCTTTATGTTTATATTATATCCATTGCTGTTGTCAATTGAGAGAGAGGTATTAGTGGTTTCTTGTACTGATCAAGCAATCACTGTGTAGAATATTTCATAGTCAAGAGTTCTGAAGCCTGCAGCATTCACTCTAGACTCTCTGGGGAAGTTGAGAAACTACAATACTCGGGGTTCTTTTTGTACTGCACATAATAAAACATAGGGTGATAAAGGGGCATGGAAATCAAAAGTATACAAGGGCTGGACTATACAATACCAATATACTTTTTTTTTCAAGTTGCTTCCTATTCAAAGTGTAGTAAAAAAAAATACAGCATAGGTGTTTTTTCAAAACTAAGGGTCCGATGATCTAAACTTTGCAGGTTGAGTGTGGAAAAACCACACTGACATTTGCAGTGGCTGTCCTCAAGGAATTATCTTTAAAAAATGGTCTGTCCTTGCGAGATGTTTCTGAAAGTAAACTTTGCTTGGGACACTTAAGTTAATAGGAAGGAGGGGACACAGTTTAAAAACAAAATAATAAAGTCAATGCGAATTAAATTACTCAGATTTGAGCGAATAGTATCTTGAAATCACCTCTGTTCTGAATGCACATGTTTTTCTGTTAGAGTAACAAGTGTTTAGCATATTTTGACACAATCTTGGCACCTTTCAATTTGTGAGATAAAACTGAAAGATATGCAGGGCAATAATGTGTAGAGAATGATCCAGAAAACTTCCAGCTACACCCTTGGAACGTCTCTGTTCAACCTACTAGCAGATGTGGCGAAACTCATTTTACAATAAGGAAAACAATACACATTATCAATTCCCCCTGTATTTGTCTGTAAAATTTTGTGTCTTATCGTATTGTTTCTCCACTGTACTGTTATCCTTGTACCCATGGGCAGCGCTGCGGAATCTGTTGGCGCTTTATAAATAAAGAATAATAATAATTATAACTATGAATTTTACAGTGTTTTTACATGTGCTGTGTAGTTTGACGATTTCTACTCTGTTTCTTAAACAATTTTTTGAGAGTAAAATGAATTTTAATTTTACGTAAACTATTATTTCATTAGATTTTTAATGTGATTTAACAATACTTTTGTTTACTGCATATTTCAATATTTCATACATTTTATAGAATTTTTACATTACTAATTTTTTGTGAGACATATTGTATTATATGCCTAACCTTCACATACATAAATACAGTGAATGCTCCTTCGCAAAACATTCTGTTCTCAAGGTAAAAACGGTTTTACAACAGGAGCTTTATATAGTACTGGCAACTTGATTTCTTAGAGAATCTCACAAACCCAGATAGCTTTAAAGAATCAGGCACTGAGTGGGCAAACATGCCAGGGCACAGATTGTTAGTATTGAAGTTTAAAACAACATTAAGCACTAAGGGCTCCATTTAATATCCTGCGGAAGGACAGGTTCCCATAGGGAATCTGCTTGCTTGTGCAATGCTGCCCTCTGCTTTTGCGCAAACAATCACTCACAATCAGGGGTTGTCTATCAGCCTGGTTGGACTAGTCTGGGGTGATTTTAAAATGTCAGCTCAGGGCTGGGGGAGAGGCTAAGAAACATTGGTCTGATGACTGCTGCTTCTTAATTTTAGGCGAGCCTGCACCAAAGTAGCTCCAAAGCTGCATTCACAGCTTGATAAATGGAGCCCTAAGTATACTCCAAACATTCCTGGCATTTCAAAATGAAAATGGCAATACAAGAAAAAAACAATCATAACAAAACAATTTGTATTCCATCAAAATAGTAAAATTACAGAGCACCCTCATAGTACACAAAATACAGGATACCAGGACAATATGGCAAAGAACAGGCTGCTGTATGAATTTCAGGCTACTTTCTGCTTCTAGTGGAATTTTCTATGATTAAACCTTTTATTTCATTAGTTAATCAACTGCTCACCTGTACCTGTATTAATTATGTTGGGTCCAAATAGACAAAGAAACACATAACTTGAAAACATTAAATTTAAAGACACAATTAAAAACTTTCAATACCCTATTAAAGTCTCTTTAGTATAGTACTTTATTTTGCACTTATTCTAAAAATAAAACAAAAACTCTCAAATTATACTAAGACTGTTTTATGTTAAATCACTTGAAGATCTTAGTCAAATAAATACATTCACATCCATATTTGAGTCTGTCTATTAGGATCCAACATGATTAATGATACACAGATTGATTACTTAGTTACTTAGTCAACTGCAAAGAGTTATAAAAGGTTTAATCATGGATAATTTCTCTAGCTATTGAACAAGGGCAGAAATCAGCCTGAAATGCGTGGTAGGCTGTTCTTTGCCATGATGTGCTGGTATCCTGTATTTTATGTACTATGAGGGTGCTCTGTGATTTTACTATTTTAATGGAATAAAGATTATGCAATTCTTTGATTGCTGTTTTCACTCCAAAGTACCAGGAATGTTTGGAGTAAACTTAGTTTTAAATGTGCTTTTAAACTTAAAGTGATTGTAAAGTTTAATGATTTAGTTCCCGGTATCTAAAAATAATCTTAAAAACAGGGGCACTTTAATTCATTAAACTTTACAATGAAGCTTCTTTTTTAAAATACTCACCCTTGCTTTATAGAAAACAGACCGCGGATCCTTCGCCCGCATCTCCTGCTGTAGTTAGCTTGCTACCCTTATCCCTTTGCCATAACTAACTTTACCTCAAGGATCGATTACCGTTGCTTACCTGTATTTTGTTCACTGCTTTCCTAATTCCTTTTACTTCACTTTTTTGACTGATACCTGTTGTTGACTTTTCACCTGTTATTGACCCTGCTAGTCTGCCCATTTGTGCATCTTCTCCAGTGTCTACCTGACTTTATCTCCTCCCTGAGTCTCCAGAGTGTTGTTGCTAAGCCTTTTACAGTTCTTCAAGTAACTTACGAGTACCTTTTATTTTCTAGCAATTAGAATTATCAGGGCATTATCCAGAACCTTAAGTTGATTTGCTAATCTCCCTACTTCGGCCTCCACACGTTAAATTGAACAATTTAATAACTTAAAGGGACAGTACAATGTAAAATTGTTTTTATATTAATGCATTTTCAATGATTTGCTATACCAGCTGCACAATATAAAATGTATGAGAAATTGCATTTTCAGCTTTATTTGTGTATATGAAGTGGCTGGTTTTGTGCTTTTAAACCTCAGCCTATTACAATGGGTTGAGCTTCAGGTAATATCATATCTCCTTATGTTATCACTTTGTGTACACACATTTGCTTCCTTATCTTATATTTGTCTGGAAAACTAAAGCTTAATACATAGAGAGAATAAGGGAAAATTATAATTTTATTACTTAACTATCCTGCACCCCACTGTGAGTGTAATTTCTTCTGCTGGCTGTGTTTACTTAGGCTATTCAATAGCTGTGACTCTAGTATCAAAACTATTCAGTATAGGTTGGGAAACCACAAGCTAAATTATCTACTTAATAACTTTAAATAAATTGTGTAAAAAAGCCAACGAACGGATGCACAGCGCTGATTACCATGTCTTCAAACACACGCCAGCAAGTAAACCTAAAAAGCTGTGAGTGACAAAAGGAAGGTGCAGTATATACCTCAAAAAAACGTTCGCTGTTACATATGAAAATACGTTGCTACTACTACCGGAACGGCTACAGCTTTCCTTGCTATGCAACTTTTTTGCTGATGACTGTAATCCCTACAGACTGAGATTTTTTCCTTTAATGTTGGTACCTTGCTGTTGCATACCGTATGAAACACATGCTTTGGACAGACTGGTCCTGACTTCTCTGCTTCTGAACTGCTTCCACTAACCTGCTGTTGCATATTGCATGTATTACATACTTTGGACAGACTAGTCTTGGCATTATTGCATCTTGAACTGCCTTTACCAACCTTTGCCATACATGCTTGAAAATAATTAACTATATATGTGTATGCCCCCTTTGCACTATATACTTCTGTGTTTCACAGGCTGGGTCTACTGACAACTTAGATCCATATTCTGTTTACCTGCCCAGGATATACCTCCCTGATTTGCTCTAGGGGGTTCTGTGTGCAGCAAGGGTGTAGTTGGTCAGGAAAACATCCTATGCAACTTCAAATAACATTTCTGCATGCAGTTACACCGGCACCCTGTGCTTACTTTGACCGGTCAGAGTTTTAATATGAATGTTTTGTCTTGTATGTTTACCTAGAATAGTATTGTTGCACATGCAGGTTCATTTTGAGATGTGATTTTCCTGCTGTCTTTTAAAAAGGTGACAGTGGATCATATTTTCTTGAGCTGTCTGACCATTTGTCTAAAAGACTGCTGCTTTCCCTGTCTTTTGATTGAAATGGTAATATGTACATTTCTTTCATGTAATTAGCAAGAGTCCATGAGCTAGTGACTTATGGGATATACATTCCTACCAGGAGGGGCAAAGTTTCCCAAACCTCAAAATGCCTATAAATACACCCCTCACCACACCCACAAATCAGTTTTACAAACTTTGCCTCCTGTGGAGGTGGTGAAGTAAGTTTGTGCTAGATTCTACGTTGATATGCGCTCCGCAGCAGTGAATGTCAGAGGGATGTGAGGAGAGTATTGCCTATTTGAATTCAATGATCTCCTTCTACGGGGTCTATTTCATAGGTTCTCTGTTATCGGTCGTAGAGATTCATCTCTTACCTCCCTTTTCAGATCGACGATATACTCTTATATACCATTACCTCTACTGATTCTCGTTTCAGTACTGGTTTGGCTTTCTACTACATGTAGATGAGTGTCCTGGGGTAAGTAAGTCTTATTTTCTGTGACATTCTAAGCTATGGTTGGGCACTTTTATATAAAGTTCGAAATATATGTGTTTAAACATTTATTTGCCTTGATTCAGGATGTTCAACGTTCCTTATTTTCAGACAGTCCGTTTCATATTTGGGATAATGCATATGAATAATTCATTTTTTCTTACCTTAAAATTTGACTTTTTCCCTGTGGGCTGTTAGGCTCGCGGGGCTGAAAATGCTTAATTTTATTGCGTCATTCTTGGCGCGGACTTTTTTTGCGCAAAATTTTTTTTCTAATTATTTCCGGCGTCATACTTGCGTCATTTTTGACGTTTTTGCGCCAAAAATGTTGGCGTTTCCGGATGTGGCGTCATTTTTGGTGCTAAAAGCATTTAGGCGCCAAATAATGTGGGCGTCTTTTT